>NW_024070204.1:59768949-59894198 GCF_014754425.2 Oryx dammah | reverse complement strand
ACAAAGAGAATTGCAAAGAGAATTCCATGGGATTGCAAAGAGTTGGATATGACTGAGCAACTTTCACTTTCATTCTCATGTAGACTGCTGCTGCTACTGCTACTGCTGCTGCTGCTGCTGCTGCTGCTGCTAAGTCGCTCCAGTCGTGTCCGACTCTGTGCGACCCCATAGACAGCAGCCCACCAGGCTCCCCCGTCCCTGGGATTCTCCAGGCAAGAACACTGGAGTGGGTTGCCATTTCCTTCTCCAATGCATGAAAGTGAAAAGTGAAAGTGAAGTCGCTCAGTCGTGTCCAACTCGTAGCGACCCCATGGACTGCAGCCCACCAGGCTTCTCTGTCCATGGGATTTTCCAGGCCAAGAGGACTGGAGTGGGGTGCTATTGCCTTCTCCATGTAGACTATGTCATCCCATTTTTCTCAGCCTGAAAAGTTTCTGTTGAGAACATGGTTGATTGTCTTATAGGGATTCCCTTATATGTAATTCCTTTCTTTTCTCTTGCTGCTCTTTGTCTTTTGATAATTTAATTATATTGTGTCTTCTATGCAGCCCTGTGCTAGTTTAACCTATTTGAGGTACTTCTGGGCCTTTTGGATCTGAACATCTATTTCTGTTTTGGAACTTCTCAGTCATTATTGCTTTAGTTAGACTTTGTCCCTTTCTCTTTCTCGTCTTCTTCTGGAATTCCCATAATATGAATATTTTTACTTTTTATTGTGTCCCATAAGTCATGTAGGCATTTTTCACTCTCTTTCTTTTCTTTTGTCTTGTTGCTCTTCTGACTAGTTAATTTCAAATATATTGTCTTCCAAGTCACTGATTCTTCCATGGGATTGAGTCATTTTTGAAGCTCTCATTGAATCCTCAGTTTTTTCAGCTCTAGGATGTCTTTTTTAGTGGTTTGTGTCTTTGTTGAAGTTCATGTTTTGGTCATGTGGTTTTCCTAATTTCATTTAGTTTGTGTTCTTTTAGTTCACTAAACTTCTTTAGGAGAATTATTCTGAAAATTTTGACTATTCAGAGTTCCATTTCTTTAGAGTTAGCTATTAGGGCTTTCTTAGTTTCCTTTGGTGGTATGATATTTACCTCATTTCTTGTGAACCTTGATTTCTTACATTGATGTCTGTGCATTTGAGTATGTAGCCTCCTTTTCCAGGCATTACATGTACATTTTGGTAGAGTTAATTCTTCACCAGTTAG
Source organism: Oryx dammah (assembly GCF_014754425.2). NCBI lineage: Eukaryota > Metazoa > Chordata > Mammalia > Artiodactyla > Bovidae > Oryx > Oryx dammah. Next base: position 59,892,999 of record NW_024070204.1, on the reverse strand, counting down.
TTCAGGTTGGGTTTCTGGACAGGTATCCTGGTAATGACCTTGGGCAGGCTGAGCCTGCTAGTAGGGTCTATTATGGGGTGAGGCAGCAATTTGAGCTTTGAGGTCAGGAGTGGGGTCATGTGCCGCTGGCTAAGAACAGCTGGATGAGACTGCTAGCTTGGTTACCTGCCCACATGATGCTTTAGGATGGGCTCCACAGTTGCATGGATTCTCTGGTCATGTTTACTAGATGGCAGGGACTGAGTAATGTACTCAGGAGTAAGTGGGCCTATGAATTCCCTTCCCTGGCAGGACAGCAGGATAGGAATTATAGCCTACACAACTAATTGTATGGGGACCTGAATCAGGCAACAACGTGCACTGAATATTTTGGTCACCGGTTTTGCTCTGGAGACAGAGAAAGCATGGGGTATGCTTTCTGTTGAAGTTCCCATGTAAGCAGGACTATTGGATGGGCTATGCAGCTTCCTGGGTGCTCTGGTTAGCTTCCCTGGTCAGACAGGCTGAAGGCTGTCTTCAGCAATGAGCAGGGCTATGAATTTGTTTCCCTGCCTGGGCACGTTGAGAAAAGTAGCTCCAAAGCCATGAAAGCTCTTTGTTTGTGGTCTTGACTCACAGAGACGTGGGCCCCAAGTTTTTTGGCTGAACAGATCCACTAGCTTCACTCTGAGGGTGATCAGCTCTGTCCACCTGCCTCTCAGCTTGAGTGTTGCTGGGTTTCACAGCTTCCAGATGTTCTCACCAGCCCTCCCTGTCATATGAGGATGGGGGCCATGCTTCTGCAGCTGGTAGGCCTGTGACTCAGCTTTTCTGCCTGGGTGTGAGCAGACCAGGCTCCAGGGTCAGCAAAACACTTCCACTGGGGACTTGAATCAGATAGACCAGTATCCTTAGCCAGACTGGGCCACTGACTTGGTTCTATAGGTGGGCAAAGCTGCTGATTGGGACAACTACTGAAGCAGGGGCATGCTTCCCTCACTCCCTTCTTCTAGGATTCGCAGTTGCAGCTTGTCCATGAATAGTTGTGCATTGTTCCTTGTGTGAGGGGAAGTCAAAGCAGGAGTCACTTATGTCACCATTTGGGTGACATCACTTATCAATAATAGCCATTCTGGGGACAGCTTGTGGTTTTCACTTGCATTTCCCAATGACTAGTGATTTGAACATTTTTTTCCATGTGCTTTTTGGCCTTTTGAATGCCTTAAAAAATGTCTACTCAAGTCTCTTGCTCATTTGGATTATTTGTGGGGCTTTCTGCTATTGAGTTGTATGAATTTTTTATATATTTTGGATATTTACCTCTTATAAAATATGTGGTTTGCAAATATTTTTCCTATTCTGTTCATTGTATTTTCATTTGGTAGATTATTTCTTTTGCTGTGCAAAAGCTGTTTTTTTGAGTTGACACAGTATCAAGTCTTACTATACTTACCTAACTCCAAAGATTTGATAGGCCCAATTCTCTGACTCAGGGTCTTGTGGTTTAGATAGATGGAACAAAGTGCCATCTTCAACTGTATTCTTCATCATATTATCAAGAACTTGGCTTCCCATTTTGACTCATCTGAAGTGTAGCTTTAAGACATGAACAAGATAAGAGGATTCTAATTTTGCTAATGCTTCTCAGCCATTGCTACAGATAAAGGGCCATACTACAATCTTAGTGGTCTATAGCCACAGTCATGTTGTGGGTTATAATTTTGGCCAAATTGTAAGTGGAGAACTGGGCGTTGTTTCATTCAGTACACAACATGTGCTCTAGGAGTCCTGAAGACTTTCTGGACTTTCTCATAACCTTACTTCACAGATGTAGAATTGGAGGTCTACAAGTAAATGGAGTTGATAAATCCCCACAGCTGGGTTAAAGAAAGAGCTGACCTAGCTAAGACCTCCTAAGCTGTAAATGGATCTATTCTCTTCCCTGTATAGAATCTATGCTATGAACACAAATGATAAAGTAAAACTACATATCACTTACTAATGGTAGTGACTTTTAATTAAAATATAAGAAGCACTATTTCAACTATCTGGTGATCTTAAGTAGTGATTCTCAAATTTTAGTATACATTAAAATCACCCAGAGAACTTCCTGAAACAGATTTCTGGGCCTCACTCTGAGTTAGTAGGTCAGGGGTGGGGCCCTTGAAGAGGCACTTCTAACAGGTTTCCAGGTGGTCCTGATGCTAATGCTGTTGGTCTGGGGATCACACTGCAGGAACCAGTGGTCTAAAGCAAACCCATGCCATTTCCTGCCATTCATTATGTGCCACTTGTACACTCTCCAGCAGGAAGACCAACCAGTGAACTTTTCTCTGAACTTCTTAGTGCCTTTTCCAGCACTTAGTAGTGAAGAGCTGTAGCTTGAGTCAGACCGCCTGGGTACTCTGTGGTCATAGGGCTGCATGACCTTGGATGTCACCTAGATTCAATACTTGTTTCCCCACCTGAGATATTGTCTTTGAACTCATAATTGTGAAAGAATTATTAAATCACTCAACCCATACATAGTTTAAATGGATAATAATCACTTGGTCTATCAATCAAAGAGCAGTCAGGAAAAAAGAAATGTACTAGTCTTAAAGAAAGGCCTGAATAAAGAGGGTTGGGTACTTAGGTGACAGAAAACAGACTAGGTTTGGCTCAGAAACCATACTGGGAGTTCTGAGAGAAACCAGAAGTTTAGCAACAACAAAAAGCTGCAAGTACACCTTGGATTAGAGTAAAAATGGGAAGACACACCGTTGCCAGAGGAACAAAGAGGGAGAGAGGAGCATAGTAAGGCTGCTCAGATCCCCACGAGTCTTTCTGGCAGAAGCTGCGAGATTCACTACCTAGAATCCCTACCGAGGTAGTGAAACAAGGGAGATTCACTACCTGGAAGCCGGAGGTCAGGAGATTCTGAGTATAGCGTTCTCTGCAATACACAGCAGAGCAGGGAAAGAGCAGGAAATGAACCTGAGAGTTACTGCCATGCTTGGTGTATTAGTCATTGTTGCCATGACTGTAATTACTGTGTGCCCATCTCATCACCATCACCAGACCATGCCTTCATGTCTGGGACCCTCACTGTGCTTAGGTGTTGAGGGCCAGGTGCATGCAAAGTGACCTCATTATAATTGGTCAGCAATCAAAACAAGTGGGAAAGTTATTTTAGATGAAGAATGGTTTACATATATCGACTAGATGCTATAATGTGAAAGCAGAATCTAGAGTGCATCTTTGTTTCCTGTCTGGAGCTCCATGTCACCTTTCTGGGCCGCACAGTGCCTCACAGGACCCCTGTGCTGTGGCTGGCCCACATATGCAGCCCGGAGAACAAAGGGACGAAGAGGTTACTTTCACCAACCAGTTTTTAAGAATGATTCTGCAGCTTTGGAGATGGACGGTGAACTGGAGGGATTGACAGTGATTACGTTTTCTTAGAGCAAGAGCAGCGCCTTGAAATGACGTTACCTAGAGCTATGTCTTTCCACCATTAAGGATATAGTGAAATGACGTAAGTGACACTGACCCACCGTTCACGTGACCACTCCTGTTTCTCTCACTGGACAAAAACGAGATAATGACAGTGCCAGGGTGGGTGGGAGACTATAGGAGATGCAACATCATTAACGGAAAGAGGAAGAGCGTTTTAAAAAGTTCTTTGGTGATTGCTGAAATTTCAAACTATGACTTCAGTTTCAAAACAACCTTTATTCTGTTTGAAGACCTAATACAATGCATTAAAGCAACTTAAAACAACAAGACATAGCTCCATTGAACCTATAGCTTGAACATGTCAAGGAGGCACAGTCCCCCCGCCCCCCGCCCCAGGTGCCTTGTAAAGGCAAAATTACAGCTGACCGTGACAACCTCCCTCTCGTCAAAAGACCAACTTTATTTTAACAATGTCATAGAAACAGATTTGTAAAAACATCGAACAGATCGTAGCTTTAAAAAATACACACATATAAATGAGCTATTTTTGTTTTGCCTTTTTTTTTTTTTTTAATAGCAGCATCCTGGGCAGCTAATGCTCTCTCATGGTGACAAGCTCAATGTTAAGTTGGTTAGTGTTTCCAATGAGCCCAATTCTGTTCATACTAGTCATTTACACTAGTAATTTAACTAGATTTCTGAAAAATAAGAATTTGGCATTTCAGAACTTTGTCTCATGTGAGGCATTGTGCTATAAACTGCCCCTTTCTTAAATGACCCTAAACTCTAGTTTCAGGGTCTGCTTTCCAACTGACTTGGATACCATGCATAGCAGAAGCACAGTTGTTAGAACCAGCAGAATTTTTCTCCCAAAAAGGAACATCAGTAGGACTTCCCAAACACGTTACTAGTTCATAACCAGCTATATGACAAAGCAATTTGTTCCGCACAGTGACAGCTCACATTAACACATTTGACTTGACACACTGAGAACGAGGATTTCCAAGTTCAGTGAGCCACGTAGACCAGCTACCCAAAAGGAGTAACTTTCAAACAACAGAAAAAAAAGCCAAAGAATTATGAACTTCTCACTCCACTTGCAAACAATTTTCACCTTTGTTAAGACAAAACAAAACAACTTCAAAGAAAAAAACCCCATACACATATACAAGAATTGTACTAGACATTGTCTCGTTATGTACTTGAACTCAACGACTGTGGATGTTTTGGCTGAAAGGTGTACTGGAAACAGTCCATGCACATATACATATATACATATATCAAGGGCCGTGAAGTTGTCCGATGTTGCAAAAACAAGTTTTCTGCCTTTTCCACATGGTTGTGATTTTCCCCTTGTAATTTCAGGTCGCAGTGCTCCCACTTCTACAGCCCCATCACAGCCTCTCTGCAGCTTAGCTTCTGGCTTTTACCTTCAGGATGCTACACCGGGTGGGGAAAATCAACACCTGGATGTAAGCATGTACCAGGAATGCCTCTGCCATTTACACTCATAAGCCACTCAGTGTTGTCAGATGAATGGTTGGACTCAAAGAACCCTGCTGGTCAAACATCTACAAAAACAGATGTGATGGCATGCTATACACTATCAATAAGGCGTCGGGCCAGAGGCATAGCATCCTAGGTAAGGTGTGACTCGCTGTGATAGGAAATCATGAATTCTGCCTTTGCTGTTCAAAGAAAATTTATGCTCACGAGATGTAAAAATGAGGCAAGTGCCTAATACCATGCCATCTCGCAAAGTGTTGAAGCAAAAAATGTGAACAGAATGGTAGCTTTTCCACGAAATACTCCATCTCAGATATTTTAGAAATTAAATGAAAGTTACTTAATAATAATATACATGGATGTGCTATCAAAAAAGGAATAAACCTAGTTGATAAACCACTGTTAACTAATGGCTGGGCTTCTGTATGACATGGAAGGATAGTTGTAAAGCAGACACTCCTAGACTAAAACTAGGGGAATCATCAATTATCTGGAGATGAAAGGGAGATGGTCAGGTCAGTACAGTCAAGTTTGAGGACTGACAGTCTGGCTTTAAGACTGACTATTGCTCTTGATATGAGTAGCTTCATGTAAAAAGGAAAAAAAAAAATACATTCTAGTTAAGTTAGCTGCTGGACTGATCCTTTCAAAGGAACAACATTAAAAACAAAACAAAACTCCTTACCCCAGTAGTTGGAAGGAAAGAGAAACAAAGCTGTGGAGAATCTAATATTGAGCAAGAAGTACTGAAGTTGTAAGATTCCATTTTAATCGCCCCTTTATTCCTTCCAGTGCAGGTACAGTTCCCACTAAACTGAAAGGCTTTTACACACATAAGTTGGGGGCACAGACCTCTTGCTCTTGCGGTAAGTTGGAAAGAATACTCTAACAATGCCTCCCTCTTCCCCACAGTGAAGTATAACACATACAATTACTTGGGTGAATGAGGACTGTTACTGATTCCTACAATGGCCATGGCTTCGACAAGCTCCCCACAATCGGGGCAGGGACAATGAGGACCATGTGAGGCTTTCTGATCTAAGCTGAATGGAAAGCTAGGAAAATAGCAGATAGCCAGATAAAAATATCTTCTTCATGCTTTTTCTTAACATGGATGTTGGCTGGTGGTTAATGGGTCGTCTAATGTTAAAGAGAGACAGGTTTTCTAAATGCAGCAATGATATTTTGAAATCAGTGTTTCCAACAAGGATGAACACTGCTCAAAGACCCTGCCTGCCTTCCTAAGAACTAGCGTTCCAGTAGGTTTGTAATCGTCATGAGGGCATAGTAAGTAGCAGATCAAAGTGGGAAGAGACTTCACTTTGCAGTGATCCACTTCTCCGTAATCACAAAAGAGAAAGTGCATGCCATCTCGCCAACCCTCCCCCACCCCACTTGTACAACCCTTTGCTACATCCCCCTCCCTAGATTCAAGAAGTTCACAATTCTTTACGAAACAAACATTGCCAGGTACCGTATCTTAAGTCTTGAAACAACATTGTTGAACTCAGCGATACTTTGTCATATTCATATATCTTTTTTTTTTATTGAATAAAGCAGCTTTGAAGCTTATCAGGCACTGCCCAACAAAACATTTAGTCCAAAAAAAATCTGTTATGAACTTTTTAACCTTGGGCTAACAGCCAAGTACTCTGTACAAGAAAAACTGTAAAATATTTCATAGTTTTAATTCTGAAGCCATTTTTTTTAAACTGGCATCCTGTACATTTCTTTAAAAAAAAAAAAAAGGAAATGAGTAACAAAATGAATATTAACAAAAAAATCAGGGACAGTATTTTCAAGCAACAAAAACTGGGGCAGGGGAAGCTTATTCTGAAGGTACATTTAAAACAGATAACAACAGTGAAAATTAAGAATTGCATAGCACTGTGAATTTAGCCTTCAGCACAACAAAACAGAAGCTATTTGGTATTGATACAAATCCATCTATTTGATAGTTAGTCATCCAATAGTATGTACAGATTTTATATACTAAATGTCATTTTGAAGTCCTGTTTTCAAAGCTCCATTTCTCTGTTGGTGGGTCTTCTTGGTTTGAGAATTTCAACAAAACACTTTCTGGCACTCTGCTACAACAGAATTTCCTATGAACGCACGGAGCAGACGTTCCCTCAAGTGTTCCCTGCGAGCGCAAGTGCCTTTCTGCTACATATCGGTTCATTTCGTTAGAAAATGAAATAATCCACAGTGCAGTGTGTCTGGGGGCCACCGTGCAGGGCAACACCCAGGCTGGACCGAGTGACCCCAGGCTCGGGCTCATCAGCCCATCCCTGCTCTGGTCTCCAAGGTCCCAACTCTTGAGCTGGTAAAGCTTCTGAAAGCACGAACAAGCACCATGGTTAAAGGCCTCTTTGTCCCTGCACGCAGAGATTTTTGCATTTCTTTTTCTCTTTGTGTGTGGTTGTGGCTTTAAATTAAACCAAAAAAAACCAAAAACCCAAAACAGAAAGAGGGAAGAGAGGAAGGCTGACGAAGCACTCCAGACGAGGAATGGCGGCTGTCCGGCGCGTGGCCCTGCGGTGCATCTTCCCTTCCTGCCGTGGGGTCGAAGGCTCGAGTCCCATCTGAAGACAGGCGGCTGGGTGTCCGCAGCTCAGTTCCCAGGTCAGGCTGCAGGGGAGCCCTGTGCTTGCCGGAGGCCTTGGGGAGTCGAGGGTGAGGAGCAGGCTGGAGGGTGGCCCTTCATCGCCTCTGCTGCGCGTACACCGGGTAGGCTAGTGTGACGTTCAGGGAGTCGTTGTGCTGCACGAGGGACGTGTGCTGGTAGTGCAGTACGAGCTCCTTGAGCGAGCTGTACAGGTTGTAGGGCTCGGCAAAGCCGTAGCCCGTGGCCGTCTTGTTGATGACGCAGTGCTTGACCTCACCGTCCACCCTGCATGGGGGAGAGATCACACGGGCAGCTAAGGGAAGAGCGCTGTGCAAAGGCACACCCGATGCTGCCTGAGCTCTGGACTGGGGGCCTTGTCCCCGCGCTCCTCAGTGGCTGGGGGATTTGAGGAGGTGACCAGCTTCACTGAGCCGCTGGATGGTCATTTGGCATACCTCTCCATCTACTCTAAATTCTCCTATTGCCTCGTCCTCATTCAAGGTCTTTTCCCTTCCTCCCTGTGGCAGTGGTCCTCTGCTTACACGGAGGGACATGATAAGCTAGAAAATACCCGAGAGCCTTTCCCTTCAGCAGGCCACTAATGTTAGTGACCCAACCTCTCCCCCTTCATGGTACTCCCCAGACTATGCAAATAAACAGAGGAAGACCGGCCCTAGGAGGCAAGTGTCTTCTCTTGGGTGTACTGATGGCAGGGACAGTGAGCACAGCCCTTTCTCTTACCGTTTCAACCTGTCCCTGATGGGGACTTTACCTGTTGGTGCTTCCACATGAATCTCCTCAGATTTTAACTATACGGAAGCCCCCAAACAGCAAGTATGGCTGTTTGCATTTTAAAGATGAAAAACAAAAGACTTCTCTTGATGAGACAGTTGCTGAACTGCCGCCCAGAGCCCCAGTTTTCCACCAGAAGAGCAGCTTTCTTCCTACTGGCCCTCTGAACAGATACTCCTGCTTGGATGTTCAAATATTAGGCTTTATTTCCTCTTCTACACTATCGTAATGCGTGACAGTTAGAACTTTTTCAAATCCTTGCCCCCAAGGTTGGCTGGCTGGCTGGAATACTTCCTTGAGGCGTTTCCCAAGACAGATAATTGGCTGGAGATACATACACCACAGAGCAGGCATAGCAGCCCTGTTTACTGCTTTCCCGGACAAGAAAAGTGCCGTCTCGCTTCCCTCGCAACAGGTTTTCAGCTTTGTTTCGGTTGCTGCTTCCAACATTCCAAGTCTTCTCGTCATGGTGGGGCAAATCCTCATCATCTTCTACCAGCGAATATTGGCTGAAAAGGTGGAAGAGGAGGCTTCTGAGTGAAGTGCGCGTGGCGGCCACTCGCTGCCCCTCGCCTGCCTGTCGCCTCGACCTACTTCCTGCCTCTGCTCTGCGGGGCTGACTCAACCAGCTCCTCGGGCCTGAGCTTCCTCATCGAGTTTAGCCTTCAACCCCCTGAACAAAGTTAGCAGCACTAAGTGAGACTCTTCCTGTTTTCAAGTCGGCAACTATGCTCAGCTACCTGGGCAGAGAGGCCGGCATTAACCAATCCTGTTTGTCCAGTTTAGATCAGGAAATTGACTGACTAGGAGGAACGCCAATTTTTAAATAATTGAAACAAAAGGTATACATAAGCTTTAAAAATATACTAAACAGCAGTTGTCTCCCTCCCAACTCCCCTCTGACTGTTCCCAAAATATGTCGGGATTTTCCAGATGGTTCTGGGGCTTCATTATGGACACAGCGTCACTTATCCCCAGCCTATGGTGGGAGTGGGGAGGTGGTGCGGATAAATCTACATTCTCCTTTGCTAAACTTTCCTTTTTGAAAATTCTGGGTAATGAGACTGATGTATTTTCTCCTACAGGATAGTCCATTCCTCACTTGCTCTGCAGACAAAGCAAGTCGTGCATTTTCCTCAAAAGAAAAAAACACCCGTGCCCACTCCCATCTGTACTAACTACTTACTCTTCAGTGTTTTCATTGCCCAGCCACTCGTTCAATTTCTTCTGCCGAACACCTTTCTGAGTCAACCACCTGGAAAAGAGTTTTAAAAAGAAAATGCATTAGGAACCGATCCTTTATTTTCGCAATTACCTATCATGCATGGGCAGGATTCCACTTCCAGTACGTACATCAAGTATTGGTCTCTTGTCTTTCTTAGCTGAATGAGGTCTGGTTTAATGCTGTTCATGCGTTTGTCAATCTCACGATACTCAGCCGCCTGCTTCTTCAAGTCCTCTTCCAATCTCCTTCTACTGTCGACAATTTCACTGATTCGAGACTTTAACTTTTCGTAATTATGCATAATCCTGTAGGCAAGAGAGATGCATCTGTAATTACCTGGAGAATCATGAAAGTTCCCCCAAGGTTTCAGTATTGATTCCCAGCAGTTTGCCTCAGGTGAAGAATGCTTTCTCTCCCTGTCACTTCAGAAATAGAGGTCACCTTTAGACAGTGTAAGAGAATTGTGGTGAGCTCAAGCACAAGGGCAATGAAGCCTTCCCAGGCCACCAACCTTTGGATTTCCGTCTCATTGCCTTCACGTTTGAACTTTTCTATGTATTCTTTGCTGTACCGCTCCTGGGTTTGGCACTGTTCTTCAAATATTTTTATGGTTTCATTAAATGCTTCAATAGCTGTTCTTTTCATTTGGATTTCCTGCAACACAAATTTTAATAAGACAAGGTCATTCCTTTCACAAAACACACACTTTCTTACGGCAAGACACTACTAGAGACAATTGATTGGCACTACTATCTGACATGTAAGTCCTGTGTTAGCAAGGTAGGACTCTAATTCATAGAGCTCCTTAAAATAGTATCAGAGAAGCACACATTTCCTTTGGAGAATTTTCCCAGTCTATGGAAGATGATTGCTTGACACTTTGCTACAGTTTTCATCTTTTTTTAAAAACCATTCCACTTTTATCAGCAGTTTATGGCATCCTTCTGCTCCCTCTGGCGGTCCCAGATATGTGATGGCCTAGAGGAGATTAAGCCTCTAGGAAAACAAGGCAGTAAATGTAGCCTCAACCTTTCACTGCAGCAGGACCTACCTATCATGGTTAAATCCCCATTTCAGAGATTAGACAAGTCTGTAGAACTTCCAGTTATTATTAGCTTTTACTCTAAAGAGAATTCTGCAATCAGCAATTATGTCAAATCAACTTAATTTATTATTCTGATACTGACAGGCTTCATTTAAAAGGTTTAGAGATATAGTAAGTAAGTACTAGAATAATCAACAGTGATTCACAAATAAATGATCTCTCTCCTCTATTGCCAGAAAAGAACATTTTACAGTCTTTTTTGGAAGCTGAATATAACATGCACTTGATTCTAATAATTAAGAACTCTACAGTTTTAATGTGATTTTCACAGAAAACTCACCTGGGAAGTTCGGGTATAGTCTTCATATAATCTATCATATTCCCGACTTTTTTCTTGAAATTGAGTGTTATATTCATGTAATTTTTTCCCTACAGCTTCAATATTATCTTCTTTGACAACTTGATCCTGGAAGGATTATAGAGATTGGAAGAAAAAGGGAAAAATAAATTCAGTTGATAAGGTACTTTTAAATGACCATTGTTGGGAGGATTTTTCCACATCAGATATTTTGTTATGGTATTTTATTGTTAAAGTATTTTATATACTTGTGATCACAAAATTAGAGTTTGAAAGTTTTTTGAGTTTAATGACATGGAAATCATCTGCCTCAAAATATTTTCTAAGCAATAAAAGAATCTTTTACAAATATTATAGTAACATGGGTATGTGATTACCTGTTGGTATTTGGATACTGGATAAAGTAATTTCACATCCAGTTTGGGATTATACTGAGCTAGAGATTCATTCCGGTAGTGGTTTATTAGTTCAACCACAGAGTTGAAGGTTAATGGGTCAGAGAAGCCATATTTCCCATCTCGGTGAAATATTTTGATTAATTTGTTATTTCCTCCTTTCCTGCAAAGGCAATATAAAAATAATGGCATTAGAATTCTCTTTAAAAAAAAAACAAACAAACCCCAGTATGTTCTACTATCACCTTGAACATGCCACGTGCCCTAACTCACCTTAGTGTAAGAGTGTAATCCCCATGCATTTTAGTAGATGCGTCTCGTACCAAAAAGGTCCCATCAGCTGTATCTCGAAGTTTTTCATTCACTTCTTCCCTGAAGTGAAAAGAACATGAGACAATGCTCACCTCGAAGATTTGATGGTTCTTGAGTTATATTTTTTAAAGGCATTTTCAGAATTAACACCCCAGTCACTCTGAACAAATCAGCACAGAAAATCATGATCCCCAAAAGGTTTCCTCTTTATTCCCCTCAAAAAAAAAGAAAAAAAAAAGCTTAGACTGAAAATGTCACTTCATTATGTTTAACGTTAATTCTGAGAGTTTTCGTCTAATAAAGAGAGTGACTTTACACTCTGCCTTGAGGCAGTGCCACTTCACCCTCCTGCCTCCCTGACATCTCTGTCAATAATGAACCTTCTCGGGTATTTAATTTCCTGTGGCATCCAGCACCCACAGCTCCCCAGAGCTCAGTGACCTCTATGGTCGTCTCTGGAAGGGAACCAACTATGCTTCATGCTTATGTTGGATGATATCCTAAAAATGGAATTTAGCAAGCTGGTGCTTTTGCTTTTCTTTCTCTTCCTCTAAACTCCCCAGCTCTGCTGAAAAAGTCAGAGTCTCTATAGCCTTACCTCGAGATATCTCCCCAGTACCATTCAGCATCTTGTAAAGACATATTGTTATTCATACCGTTGTTGGCTACAGTAGTGGGTTTTGGTGGTTTGGGAGGCAGTGCTATAGATGGAGGAGAAAGAAAAAGTTTTGCAATCCCAACTGTAAATAAACATTTAAAATTCTACCCAAGTTCCCTTAGATAAATAACATTTTCATGTAGAAAAGATTAGCTATGAAACACAGCAGTAATGTACAAGTCCATGAAACTTTTTTTTTTTAATCAGAAATTTTTGACTACAGATTAAAATTTTAAAAACGAGCTTAGAGACTAGCAAATAAAATGGGCTGGCCATGTAAATGAACTTCAAAGTAAATCCAGAGTCACAACATCTTCTACTTTTAGGTTTGAGTTGTATTAAAGTTTCATATCTGGTCAAATCTAGCTAAAGTAAGAAACCAGGAACAGAGCAGCAGGAGGAATCACATGGCTTGGTTTTAATTTCCTCCTCTTATTTAATTATAAAAGACAAATTTCCTTTCTGTCCTCCACAAATGCCGCTGCGGTAATAAAAAAGCTCATCTACGGAGCAATATGTTTTAAGAGGAGGAATTGGGTTTCTCTAATCTTAGTATTTCAGGCACTGTTCTGCCAAATGCCACTTGAAGAGACTCCTCTGTGACCTCAATCTCTTTAGTATTCATGTTAATATTCTATTGGATAACTATGCTCTATATTATGCCAAGACTGATTAAAAACCATATCCCCTCTTCCTCAATGTCAAATCAGTATTCATATACCAACTGGTGACAAAAAAAAAAAGACTGCAGTATTTCTGAATTTCTTAATTGGGAGGAAGGCTGAAATAATTGAGAAAGTAAAATAAGTCTAGGATATCTTGCTAAATTCTAAGTCACAAGTTTTAAAGCACCACTGTTACATTTTAAGCAAAAATTATTTCAGTAGTCTAGCAGGTATATCTTATAATGCCTAAGACTCAATAATGGAAAGCCAACTTCACTCACTGCAGTATCTTAAAAGAAGAGAGAGCAGACAAAGTCTCAACATTTGATTCAGAATAGTTTCAGGGCACCAAGGACTGAGTTGCAATCACTGCTACATTTGACATGCTTTCTAAAGCACCGAGTGTTATCACTGCAAAGTACCACACTGTTCTCAACCACTGTCAGAAAAGAAGCACCAAGGATGCAGCCTTTTAATTAAAGGAACAATACACAACAATATAACCCAAATAGCAAACGAGCTCGAGTGACAAAAGACACAGGTGAAAAACTGGAATCCGATTTATATCCATTCAACTAAGAAAAAGCATTTACCCAACACAGCCTGACCTGCTTGCTTCCACAGGCAGTCAAACCATTTGTTTCATTTTCACACTGTGAGCAAACTCATTAAATTAGAACAAATTAATAAAAACAGACATCCAAAGAGGAGCTGTTAATAGCAGTTGTCAAAAAAATTAAATGCCACAACATTAACCAGTTCTCTAAAGAATACTGCAGTATTACCTGGTGGATCCATTTCTATATAAAACATCAAGTCTGTGCCACAATTTATATCTGTCTTAGCATATTCTAAATCCAGGTCTTCCATATTCCAAACAGTGTTGTACATTTGTGCGAGAGTTTCCTTGGCTGAGCTCAGTTTTAAGAAAAGAGTCCGGCTTTCTTTGTAATGGTGTCTTGGAATTCATTTTAAAACCTATAAGGGGCTGCACTGTAACCTATGACATCACACACCCCAGCCAATCAAGTCACAAAAATGTCACCAGACCACTCCTGCTTCATCATTTCTCTTCCCTAACAGCCTTAACACAGCCCCGACCTCACGAAGATCCTACATTTGACAGAGCTGCAATGTGTAAACGCTCTTCGTTTCAAAAAGGTGTTTAATCTGACTGTTCTTCTTGAGCCGTGAGTTTTCTAATTCCTTTTTTATTGCTCCTTGCAGCATGGTATGCTCCACTGTTGGCAGGCTGACAAAAGCTGATATGCAGCCGCACGTAGCTGCCCCCCCCTGCTGCCTCCCCCTAGTGCATCTGCGTTTATAGATAGCCTGATCATGTCTTGGTTTAAAAATCTTACAAAGGCATCCAAATGGTATACTTAAGATATGTTTTACAGTCCTAAAATGCCTCCGATATATATTAAGAGCAAGAAGGATCAAGAACTCTCTGGATATTTCATGCACTCAGAACTTATACACTGTCACAAATGTACTACATTAGAAAGCACAATTAAAAGAAAATGTAGAGGCAAAAATCTCTATTAAACACTGCAGCTGAAACTAGACTTTATAGAATATGGAATGCAACCCCCCCAAAAAAAGACTGGCCATATATCAGAATGCAGAGTACAGGCAGAGTTATCTTTGCAAAGTATTTCTCACTGATGAGCCCATCTTCAGATTTACTGTGCTAAATACTGCTTGAGGGGGTGGGTGATGTAATCACTGGGGGGGGGGTCCTTTTTTTCTCCCCTTCCATCTCAAATGCCTCACTTTGGGAAGAAATATTATTATTCCTTCTTAGCAGTATTTAATGTAAAGAAATCAACTCCCCTATAAATCTAAATGCTAGTTCTTCTATAATGAGCAGGGAAGAAGGAAGAAAAGGTTTCCCTCACCCATGGTAAATGTAGCTAATTTAAAAAACTACAGTGGGCTGTGTGATCTGCGTACGTGTGCCTGTCACATATTTCTGTGACAATTTAAAGAACACAGAAGCCCTTGAAATTTATTCTTAGAAGTTCTGTCAAATTTGGAATCATAAAATATATAGAAATAGCAAAGGCAAGGCAGTCTCTGAGCACTGCTCACGTGTCCCTCTTCCAGCTTATTTCATTTTCCCACTAAGGAGGAAGGCAGATGCATCCTACACCCTCCCACCCTCTCTCACTCACATGCTCTCTTTGCTTAAAGCTTAAGTAACCCGAAATGCAAAGGCAAATGGTAAAAGTGATGGGGGGGAGGGATAAGCCCTCAGAAAAAAAAATTTTTTTTGAGTTTAATAAAAATGTTGACCCAAGTCCTCCCAGCAGCTACGGACAGCGCGACAGCCCCAAGGGCTTCCCCCACCCCATGCCTTTGGACGCACTTGGTGCAAACCGGTCCTGCCGCTGGAGCCCATGTGGCAAACAGACCCGGGAGGCGGGCAGGGAAACAGGTGACTTTTCACGTCTCTCCCAGGCCTGGCCAGACCCCAACTTCCAGACCAGCACTTGGTAATTACCTTCCCTCCCCATTTCCAACCGGAGCCCCATCTTTCCCTCACACTGTCCCAAGGAAATGGGAGAGTGGTTCCCCCAATCTCCCATCTGCCCTCCTCATGCAGTGCTTACTATCGCTCCCTCTCACCCTGGGACACACACACACACAAACTGTAGAAATGAACCTTCCAAAAGAGTCCCCCCAAAACAGTGCAAAAGCCAAGGGACAGAACAGTGCACAAATGAAAGGCAACTTACTTTGCAGGTTATGCATGTCAACGGTTTCCCCTGGAAATGCTTGTATCCAGCAATGGAAAAAAAAAAAAAAAAAAAAATCCCCAAACCGATTCCTCCAGCCAGGCGGCGCAGGACTCCGAGACTTGTCGGCCCGCGGCAGCGCCGCTCAGCGCCCGCAGCCCGCGCAGAAGCCGGCCGCCGGGGGTCGGGGGTGCGCCGGCGAGAGAAGGAGCCGGGGCGCTCGCACGTCCCTCTCAGATAAAGATCGCGGCTTCATGATTAA
Organism: Oryx dammah; assembly: GCF_014754425.2. Taxonomy (NCBI): domain Eukaryota; kingdom Metazoa; phylum Chordata; class Mammalia; order Artiodactyla; family Bovidae; genus Oryx; species Oryx dammah. The sequence continues at coordinate 59,877,015 of NW_024070204.1, read as the reverse complement.
CTCGGGCAGGTTCAAATATTTGCTGAGCTAGGGATTTCGGGTGGGGGAGGGGAGCCCAAGTCCAAGTTGTCATCATCGGCTAACAAGTGGCCAGTGCCAGCCCGGGTCCTCCTCCTCCTCCTCCTCGCCGAGGAAGTGAGAAGGCCATTGTCAGGGGGCCTAAAATAGGTTCTCCACAGGCTGCGGCGGCAGCGCGGCTTGCAGGCTCATGGGGCTCAAGTGGCCACAGCGCAGCGAGGCACTAGGCGCTGCCAAACACAGGAAGTGGCTGAGCTAGTTCAGCAAAAAATAGAATCAAAGCCTTGCTTGTAAAGGCCTGAACCTCTCTCCGAAGGGCCCAGAACACCGTGCCTCGCTCGCGTCCACCTCCTCCCACGCACCAGCACAGACAACCCTGCAGGTGTCACGCACGGGGAGCCCCCAGGGGAGCCCCCCAGCAGGGAACAGGGTTACAAACTGGTCCACAAGAGGAGGCTCCTAGGGCAGAGTGACTGCGTGGCCACAGTAAGTGCCAGAGTATTAAAGATACACTCAGATAAAAACTGTACTCTGCATTTGTTTGTATGGAGTCAACTTCAACTCCCGTTAAAATGGTCATAAAAATGCATACTCTACAGGGAGCAAAGAGTAGGAGGGCAAGGAGGTGGCACCCCATGCTAGAGGATTCTTTTCTCTTTACTTGATAAAAGTTGCAAGGAACCAAACTTAGGACCCTTGGCTTCTATTAAAAAAACAAACCTAAAATTCGGCCAAAGAAAATTTTCACTCACATCAGCACAGATGGCTTTACTGTTATCTCAAGAACCTTAACCCAGTGTAAAATCACAGAATCACTAGCTTGAAAACCAGAGCAAAATTCAGAGATCACTTTAAGGAATTCCCTCCTACTATAACACACACACATTTGAAAACCAGAACACTTGCTAGAAGGTGAAAACAAAATTTAGAGATCACTTCAAGCAATTCCCTCCTACTACACACACACACACACACACACACACGCCTGAAAACCAGAACACTCGCTTGAAAACCAGAACAAAGTTTAGAGATCACTTCAAGCAATTCCCTCGTACAACACACACACACTCTTCTGATCCAGAGTGAAGTGGTTTGCATAAGATTATAGCACTAGTCCTAAACTCCTTTTTGGTCCTAAACTCCTTTTTCTCCACCCACTGGCCCTGCTCTTTACTTCCCTCTGCCAGAGAAAGTAAAAATTAACAAGTGAAACTGAAGTTAATTTCTTTTAAGCCACATGCAAAAAACCACACCTAGAACAAAACTGACTTTTTTTTGTTTCCTATTTTTAATTTTTTAAAAAAGCTGCCTTCTAATTATCTTCGAAGAAACATGCATTCTGTGATACTCTTAGACTCTATACGAGAAGGTGACATGCAATGTCAAAGGTCATATGCAATGATAAAGGAAGATCTAAGTGCTGACCCAGAGTCCAAAAGAGAGGAACCAGCTTCAGAATTATTGCAATATCTGGGAAATGCTGCCAAACTCACAACGAGAGTGATTTTACAAGCTCTGCTTTGGTGCAATTGATAGAATATGAAGCACCTACTTTTCCAGTGGGGGGAAAATTAGTCTATAAGTGAATTTCCTAGCTCCTGCCAGCTGATTACAGACATAGGGTTAGTTCAGAGAATAACCTTGCATCCTGAGTTGCATAATCTTGCCCTACCTTTAAAAAAAAAAAAAAAAGTTTTTCTAAAGCTTGGGAATCTTGGAAACATCAGTAACTCAGGCATATCTGTCTGGATTCACAGGATGTGTCACGTCAAAACCTTTTAAGATTAAAATGTTCTCTAGTCCAACAGTCTGTTTCCCGTGTCAGAAGAAAATTATCCATGGGGAAATAGCACACTACTTATAGAAAATCTTTAAAAAGATTTGAAAACTTTGCTTCAAATTTCTCACGGTATGTACAATCATCTACCATAGAGGTTCTATTAATTACTCAAAAGTATAAGAGTCTCTTCCCATTCAATTTTAGTCAATTTAGTAATCTGCAAAACACATGCTGTTTATTAGTTTAAAAAGGGAGCCCTCTGCTGGTAGAACAGAATCAGTAACTTTGGCTCCAGAGAAAACTTGCTGTGTATTTCACTCATCTCCCACTGTGTTCAAAAGTTCACACAAAAAAACATAACTGCCCAACTGTCATTTAATCTATATGACTCACTAAGAAAAAAACTAATAAATGCACAGATGTCATAACAACCTTGGAAATATTTTACACATGCCTGCTAAACTCTTGTAAGAAAACTTTTAATTTCTGAAACCCAGAGATTTCAGAAATCTGGGTTTCCACAATAGAAAACTTACTCAACTGAAAACTAACTTTACCTTCCAGATTCTTCAAAACTCTAAGTCTTAAGACTTTCCCCTTCCTCAAAGTTTTGTAAAACTCATTTCAGAGGCAGAATAGGCCATGTGGCACTACTCAGCAGGTGTGGGCTAGTCAGGAAAAGGTTTCTTAATTGTTAACACAGTGTGAAAGTTCCACACTGAACGCTGAATCTCAAATGTGCCAATCACCATTGAGTTGCCAATGCTCCACAGGCAGCTTTCAACCTGCACAGCTTCCTAAATGGTTTTGTGGGCCACAATTTATGAACAAAAGCCCATTTGAAAAAAAAAAAAAGGGCAGTGAGAAAAAAAATAAACGAACCCAAATCTTCTTTTAAGGGTTCAACTAATGCCTCTTTTCTTAATTTCAACTTAAGACAACTTAGAGTAGAAGGGCCTTTCAGGGTGATACCAGTTCTCCAGTCCACATCCAGGGCTCTTCATGACCCTACACTAAGAAAAATGTCCATTTGACTTTATATATAAACTCAGGTTTACAGATGCACCAAAGTTATACGTTCTATAGACTCGGAAAAGGTGTGCCCATTGCTTAGCAGAAAAAAAAGAGCCCCTTCACAATTTCCCTCTCAGCTGCCCCTTGAGACAAAGAAGGCTGCACTGTGAAAACAAAAGTAAACGTGAACCACAGCCTCCAAGACATGCTCCTGCTGTTCAGAGCACAAATAAACTTCCTATTTTTTGTCAAAACCGAGCACGCCTGGCCTGTTTACTCCTACCCATCTATTAAACACACACAGTTTTTTCAAGGTTTCATTTCTCACCTTCGAAACAAGCCTCTAATGTCAGACCACATTTTAAACCCAATAAAAAATAAATCAGAGAAAAGTAAAACTCTTTGAAAGTCATTTCCCTCTGGCTTAGTGCTTGCTTTAGTCTTGGTTGCAAACCAAGCCCAGAGCATTTAAAACAAGATTTATGAATCAGGCTCTTCAGGATAAATGTTTTGCAATGCACCAGTGGTTAAAAATTAACTCTGACAGGTGTAGAAGGGCAAGGGGGAGAAAGAAAGTCATTTATTTTCCCTCTGGGCTTGAGGGTGCAATATTAGACTTCAATTATGCTACATTAATATTTCTGAATATATCCGTGAAATCTGAAATATGTCAATACACTTATAATGGGTTTCATTCAAAGGCACTCTGTGTTAAATAGCCCCTGTTTTACCTTAGTTGCCCTATAGAAATCTGCTTTAGCAACCTAAGGATCAAGTAGGGTAAACATAACACAAAGTGATTCAAGAAAACCTGCTGCTCCGCTTTAACCATTTTTGACTTTTAGTAACAAAGAGAACAGCAAACTGTCAACCAAGTTCTAAGAACATACTAGGTGCCTACTCTTTCAAACCTTAGTTTCCCTCCCTATAGGAGAGAAGACTTACTTCACAGGTGTGCTGGTTGCATTAAATGGGTTGGTGTGTAAGAGTTCTCTGACAGTAGGGAACTTTATCAAAGAATTTTTAAAAATTTTACTTGGAGGATTACTATGCTATGCCCAGTTCTACGCTAGAAAGAGCCGAAAAGAAGGCTTTGTCCTTGAGAAATGTAGCCAAGCAGATGAACAGAACACTACTGAACAGCTAAATATAAAAGAGGATGAGGGACTTCAGGACACAAATGTACTGAATGGGTCAAAACCCTGCACATCCAGCAGGGGAGAAGCTCCCCGGGTGCCAAAGAAGAGGATGGCACTGTCAGCGGCTGCTGAGCACTGATACATCGTGCACAGCGACTTAAGGGCACCAGGGCAAGGTGGCAGAGGAGGGCTAGTCCCGAGATCCAGGCGCCTCCACTCACCCGGCTGCACACAGAGCCGAGGGCATCAGCCCTCCAAGCAGTGCGCCCATGGGGCAGCAACTGCCCAGAGAGTGTCCTTTTCAGATCCCCTCCAGCTTTCCAGTGGGGAGTACCGCCTGCTAGGATTTGGACAGCATTAACCAGGAAGCCAGCTTGCGGAGACGGAGCTGAGCACGAGGCCAGCTCCGGCAGGGTCTCAAACACTAGAGCTGACAGGAGGACATTAAAGACACACTATATTGTCACGAGCTTCAGTCCTCCTCACCTCCTTTAATTCTCATAACCATCCCAGGAGAGAGGCATTATTCCCATTTCACAGACTGGAAAACAGTTTGGAAAGGCTGAATGAAGGTCTTGGTGATGAAGCCAGCAAGGAAGCAGCAAGAATTGGAATTCATACACCCGGATCTATCTGACTCACCCTCTTATCTCCATTGCACGGTGTATGAAGCACGACGGAGCAACTTGGAGCCTGATCTCAAAAGCTGTAACAGTTGCACTGGGGCTGTTCCCTATATGTGATCCATGGGCGCAAACGTCACCTATTTTTAATGTATTACTTGCTGGAAACTTCAGAGGACTTTTTGACTGGACACTAACAGCAGCCCTGTTGCCAGTGAAGATTCCCAAAGTCCAGGCGGCAGACAGAGCTGCAGGCTGGTGTCCTGAGCCAGGCCCCCTGCTGCAGACCCAGCCCTGGCTCACACTGGTTGGGGTGGCCCCAGGTGAAACCATCAAGCTCTATGGCCTTCAGGTACAAGCGAAGAGCTGGACAAAACTTTCAGCTCTAAAGCGACACTTTGGATGATGCTGTCACTTAACAGTATTTACTGCTTTTTCAAACCTGGTAAAAATATCGAGCCGTTATTTTTATCCTTTACAATTTATTTTGAATAAATCTTTGAAACTCTTTCAATGAAATGCTATTTATTCTTCCCCCTTTCAAGTTGTACCTATTCTTCAAAGCCCGTTTCAAGTTCTGTGTTGTTCCCTATGAGTTTTTTTCTGTCTATTCAATTACCCTAAAAAGTCACCAATCACATCTCTCAAATTCTTTTTATACTTCCAGTACACGCCCTCCCACCTAGAATTTAATGAGATGCTATGTGCTGATGGGTCTTGTTTGAATTGACACGGTGCCTCACACATCATTAGCTCTGCCTTTCATTTCCAGTTCTAACTGGTAACAACTAGAAAAGGTATCTGTTTGCCCCATAATAGTCTTGCTTGTCCTCCACCCCCCAAATATCATTCAGGCATTCATTTCTATTCACAATAATAAAGTTACTGCAAATGAACGATTTATGACTGTTCCCTGGAGGTGCGCCAGTGTTGTTCTTCCCAGCCCCATGGGACGAGCACGTGTCCGGGTAATAATGAGAGACTCCAGGAAAACATCACGTTCCTACCAAGCCAAGGAAGTCAGTTCTCTAACCCGGGGGTGCCCCAGTAATCATCTACACTGGAGCCATTCCTGAATACAAAGGTGTGAATGATGAGATACTCTCCAGGGGTGGGTGGGCTATTTTTACCAGTGAGAGGCAATGAAGCAACAAGTTAACTCAAAAGGTTCCATATGATTTCCAGAATCACATGAAAGATATCACACAAATGGGGAAATGCCTCCAACTTGGGTTTAAAAATTAATTGGATGCAATCTGGTGGGGAGAGGCTGCATGAGTTCTGGGATAGTCAAGGAAATGTTCAAAGCTTTATCGATCATTTTCAACAGAGCTGACAGAACAAATCCACCCTTGAAATTGGCACACTAAATTCTTAGCAGAAAGATGTAAGTAAGGTCCATGACATAGCAAGCAGTCTTGAGCATGCATGATGAAAAACAGTTACAGAGCAAGCTTTTCTTGGGTGGAATTAGGCTGAAACTGAGAAAGACATTTAGCCAGGTTACATCAGAAGCAGAAGCATCAAACTCCACCACCGATTCTAGTATACCCCGTGCAGTACAAATGCTTGAAAACTCTCATGGAATGAAATTGTTTGTGGGTCTCCGTCAAGCCGGGTCTGGCTTTTCACTTCCATGTTCTCCCCTCTTCTCTGGAGCAGGGTGGGGCGCTGAGAGGACTAGGAACCCCCGCTTTCCTTGCAAGCTGGGCACAGCTCTCCCTGTCTCTGAGATGGACCTCCACAAGAAGCAGGAGGAAATGAAAGATGGCAGCCGATGCTTTGACCCAGGGTCCCGTCCTGTTCCTGCTGGTCCTCTTCCTCTCCACCCTGTGATCAGTCTAGAGGGGGTGGTCTATAAACAGCTCTAGAGCCATGGTCACACTGGCCCACTCCCGCCCCACAGAGTACTTCTAACCTGTCACTGCATCATTTCCTACTGAGCCCAAAGGCAGCCTCTGAACACCAACTCAGAGCTCCCTAACCATTATCGAGTGATCTGAGCAGTCACACAGATGAAACTTTTGGCCAACCCCAAAGTTGGGGCCTGTAGCCCCAGGACTACAGCTCAGGACTACACACCTGGGCCATACCTGTTAACATTCTCTGATGCAGTGGACCCACAATCCAGGATATCCCTGTTATACATCCTCCTTGCTGGGATCTGGAACACTTGGAATGGACCAGGCTTGCCTTATGGACTGTTTCTGCTACAGCTTTCACCTGTGGATCCCATATTTTGGGTCTGTCCATAGAGGTCCTGCCCAATACTGCATCATGAATGGTTACCTATCCCATCCTTTAGGTGGGTTTTAAGTTGAGGCCTTCCCCTCTCTGTCCACCCAGTTCAGATACAACTAAGCCTGGCTATGTAACACCCTTAAAAAAATCTGTGTGCACACATACAAGCACAACATAATGTACCAATGTATGACTGATAACTGGGTTCCCATTGCTTGCTCATACAGAGATGAGTTTAGTAATCTGCATGAGTTACTTGTAATAAGCAATAAATTCATGATGTTTTAATTAAATTCAAGACATAAACTCAGACTACAAGCGATATTACTGGTCCTGAAACCTCTTACCTCACTTCTAGGGCCCTCATCACCATTTCTAAATGACCAGTTCACTTTTCATCAATATACAGCAAAACAAGGTTGTTTAGACTTTCCACAGTAGAAAAAAAATACATCAGTTTAGATAAAATCCACTGCTAGTTCCATCTGCATTTCCCGCTTTGTTAAAAGGCTAATTGAATGCCAAGCTGCTTTCACAGAAGTGTATGGCTTGCTCTAACTTGTTGCAGTCACCCCTATTTTCATACTGCCTGCATTACTAAAAATGTTTATTTTGACAAGACATTTCTTAGCCTACCTATTTCCAAAAAACACATTCCAAAATACTTTAAGTTACATAGTAATTATAAACTCCCTACTTTATACGTATTAGAAAGAAAAACAGAAATGTCAACAAGTAAAATGAACGCCGTAATTTATGCAGCAACCAGAAGCATCAAGTTGAAGGGGTCGGGGGAGCACTCCCAACAACCCTCACCTAAAACCAAGATCATGGAAAATCCACAAATTTCAAAAGCCACATAATACTGATTATATATGCAGCACCCAGATATTTTTTCTTTAAATCATAAAGTAACATGTTATTATGAATCTCAATTTCACGAGAAACTTATGCTACTTCAAAGGAGGTTGAAAGCCACCATTTTTCAGGCTCTAAAAAATGAACAGTGAGGAAATTTTAAAAGTTCAGAAGGCATTACCTGGTGCAGGCTGGCGTTCATTCCATTCAGTGGAGATTAAGATTTCTATAATTTTTATGAGGTGTTCAGTATTCTCAGAACTACAAAAAAAAAAAAAAAGAGAGCAAGAGAGAGGTCTGTTAGAAACTTTGTTGCCTAAACAACAAACTCATTTTCATTTCTGCACATCCAGGTGACTGTCTGATGGAAGTGTGCAAATGCATTTGTGAACTAATAACTTTAGAAGCCTAATGACCCACCACCTTAGGACTACCCTCATCATCCCCAAATCCAGGTTTCTCTTCTATCACTTACCTTGCTGCTGGGAATCTGAAAAGCAGAGGGCTGAAGAGTTCAGAAAGTACTTTTGCATTCAAAAGATTTTTGCTGGACGTTTGAGAGAGCTTGAAGAAATGTTTTAGCAAATACTGCAGCGTGAGCCAGTACTGATGAGGTATGCTGGGCGACCTAATGAGCTTCTTCAACAGCTGGATGTGTTCTTCAGAACTCTGCACTTCTGTGAGTGAAAACAAAAAAGCAAGGAAAAGACTAAGAGACTGTTGGTAGCTATCAGTGACTAAACACCTAGATATCCGTTCTAGCTACAGAGAAGTCGTTTAAAACGAAGGCACCAGAATCAGCAGAGTACGTTTGCTCTTCTCATTAGAAAAGGCATTATGAGAAAGTCGAAATCTCATGTCAAATGGAAACGCAAGAAACTCTTGGTGTGCAGAACCCAGGAGGTTCTGGGTGTGCTGCCTTCTGTGGGCCAACTTCAAGTGTGATTGGCTAACTCGGAGGAGCAGCAGATAAGTATCGCAGGTTTTAACTGTGAAGGTTACGAACCACAATTTCCTGTCCCCAGAGCACTTTAACTGAGCGTTAGCTCCTGAAACGGAGAGTCTTCTTCCCTGAACTCATGTTCTACTGGAGGAAGGTGATGGGAACACCCCCAGTCCCTCGGTCCTAGTCCAGTTCCCTGAGTCCAGTGATGATGCTTGGCACTGTGAGGCATTCTCTGATGTAGTGAGCCTTAAAATACCGACAAAGGGTTCACGATTAGCCAAATTCAGCATGGGGATGCAAATGAGAACGTGGGTCTTCTACCGGATACCCTGGAAAGGAGGGAGTTTGTGCTCATGGGACAGGGGTGGGGTGGGCGGGAAAGAGTCTTACTAACATTTTCTAAGCAATCTCTCTTTATATGCAGCACTTGAGTTTACAAGTCCATCCACATCTCAACACATGTTCAAGGAGGCTCTCAGAAGAGACAACATACCTGGGGCTAAAGAAATCAGTTCACTGGAAACAGCTACCGGAATGACAGGATTCGGTAAGTCCAGGAGATAGCGTTTGAAGGCGTCAGCTAAAACGTGCACATCGAACATCTCCAAGTCCACGGAGGCTGCATCTGTTGATAGAAATGTACAACAACAACAAAAATCAGACCTGTTATGCACTGTTTGGGGCGATTTTCTGAACGTGCAACTTAAATGTGACATGTGAAAGGAAGCAGGATGAAGACAAATAGAAGATGCCTGAGCATTTATTAGCAGTGTTTCTCTCAGGGGCTGCTCGTGGCATTTCGAATGGAGCATTTCTCCTTGTGCAGGTCTGTTGCCCACACTGTAAGCATTTAGCATGAAGGCCCCTGCCCCTGCCCATGGTGCCAGAACACATTCCCAGACTTTGGGGCAACAGAAGACAGTGCCTCTGCTGTGGGCTGAATTGAGTCCCCCGCAACTCCTATGTCAAAGCCCCAACTCCCAGCACCTCCACATACGAATGTATTTGGAGACAGGGCCTTTAAAGAGGTGTTTAAAATAAAAGGGGCCATTGGAGTGAGCCCTAGTCAACTGGACTGGCATTATAAAAGGAGAGAATTTAGACACAGACACAGCAAAGGGGCAGGCAGAGGACACGGCCCACTAGGACACAGCAAGGAAGCGGCCGCCTGGAAGCCAAGAAGCAGCCACACCTGCCAGGCTGCGACTTCGGGCCTCTAGGACGGTGAGAAAACAGACTTCTGTGTTTTAAACCATCCAGTCTATGGAATTTTGTTATGGCAGCCATGGCAAACTGCTGCAGGCCGTACATCATTTGCAAATATGTTCTGGAGATGGGGGTTCTGCCCTGGTGGAGAAGGGTTCTAAGGATGCTGAATCACATAGTAAAACCTTCCTGAAATCCCAATGAGGAAACATGAAATGCAATCCTGTCCCCAGATTTCCTAAAACCTGAGTTGTTCAATGTCAGTATCAATATAACCCAAGAGTACAGACTGATTGATTTAACAGCAAGCGATTACAGAATTTTAGTAATCTCAAGAATAGCCATAAAAATAATGTGAACATCCTTAGAATATTTCTCCCTAGTACTGACAGAGTATTCTGATTAAGGTATTACTAATTAAACCTGTGGGCACTGAACTATCTCGAAAGAAATATAAGATGCACAATCTGTCCAGTAAATCCTTCATCTGGAAAAGAGTTCAGGCAATTGAACCCTGGGCTGATGTGAATCACAGCTGCTCTGTGAGTACCTGGGGTATAATGAGGCATACAGCCCAGTGGGAAGAAGTGCTGCTGGGGGCTGGAAGGACCACAGTCACTGCTGAAGGACGCACACTAGTGATGGGAAAGACGACTCAAGAGCAATTATCTGGGGACTCGTGTACTCAGTGGAGAACAGGGAAGCTGAGGAGCAAAATGCTATATCTTTAAACAGCTTTTTTTTTTTTTCATTAAAAAAATTTTTTTTAGAGGGTAACTGCTTTACAATGTTGTGTTAGTTTCTGCTTATAGCAACGTGAATCAGCTATTAAGCATACATGATGATAGCTCAGTTGGTGAAGAATCCACAGGAGACCCTGGTTCAATTCCTGGGTTGGGAAGATCCCCTGGAGGAGGGATAGGCTACCCACTCCAGTATTCTGGCCTGGAGAATTCCATGGACTGTATATTCCATGGGGTTGCAAAGAGTCGGACACGACTGAGCGACTTTCACTTTCATACATTTATCACCTCCCTCCCATCCCCATCCTACCCTTCTAGGTCATCACAGAGCACCAAGCTGAGCTCCCGTGCCATACAGCAGCTTCCCGCTGACTGCTTTACACATGCAGAGTATGTTCGTCAGCCCTACTCTCTGTTTGTCCACCTGCTCCTACCCCCGCTGCCACGCGTCCACAAGTCAGTTCTCTACGTCCGCATCTCTACTCCTGCCCTGCAAATAGGTTCATCAGTACCATTTTTCTAGATTCCGTATATTTTCATTAATACACGATATTTGTTAAATAGCTTTATTAACTGGGCTCAAGTAAGTAAGTAATACTCAAGTAAGTCAGAAAGGAGCACTGCTGAAGTGCGGATACCGCTTTTGGTAATCTAGATTCCAAGACAGTTAGAAACTAACTAGGAGAAGTAACCTAACTAGGAGACTGATGGGACTGGGTGGTGGCCTAGGAGAGGAGGAGAAGCAAAGTTCACTCGGAGATGTTCAGCTTGAGAAGGAGAAGCAGCATCCTGGATGCTCATGAACCAGGTGTGATACTGTATAAAGCACTCAAGTGGAGCTGGAAGCTACCAGATTCCTTGAACACATCGTCATAAGCCAAACCTGTCCCACCAGCTAGGTAGATCTTATGAAAGATAATCATATAATATCTTAAAGCTCAGAGATATCCATCTGGTAGCAAATACGGATAGGAAAAGAACGAAAAGGTGGGGAAGCAAGGGTTAAACCACTTAAATGTCCCACAAAGAACAAACCAGGTACATATCACATCTTTAGTTAAGTGTGCATCCCTGCTGGAGCATTCCATAGCTGCTGGCCACCACCCCGCACCCCCCGCAATCAAATCACCTGTATACTCCATTTAATATTACTTTGCCCAGAAAATTCATATTTCTTAATTGGCTCATCCTAAAAAAAGTAATAAACCATTTTCGCAATGAGGTATAAACTTTAAGATGCTAAATATTCCCCACGTCCTTCCCTCAGGCAGGCTATCTGCTGCCTTCTCTGTGCAGGAGCAGTGCTGATGAGCCGTCCCAGAGGGACGCTTCCCACTATGGTAATTACGAGTCTCTCTCAGAGGCTGATGGGCACTACTAGGCTGACATCCCTCGAGGGCACAGACTGTGGCTCTCACCTGCTATTCTCACATCCCTCAGGGCTCAACACAGAATGTGCTTGTTAAATGTTCGTGGGCTGAGCTACTTTGTGGGCTCAGGACTTTCCTGAGAGTGATGTTAACTCACCGAAGCCCTTCTCCAACACATGAGGTATTATTGCAAAGAGACTTTATAGCTTTTGGATGAAATAACCTTACTTCGAGTCTTTAGGTACCTCACCTTATGTCCAATTCCACCAGAGCTGATGTAGTATATTCTATTTATTTACAGATAACTTCTAAAGCTCCTTGGACTTTCTGACTTCTGTTCTAGAAGTCTCCTTTTCCGTATTAAAGCTATCCTAACATGCTTTTCCAAGAGCTGGACACAGCTGTCATGTGAGGACTGTGGAAGTTGGCTGAGTCTTCGGGTCTGGGTTGGGGGCATTTACACTCTCTTCCACCGTGTTTTTCACTGAGTCTGCGCCTGACAGGTAACCAGTGACCTCTCCTACATTTCGGCCCTTCTGCCACTGGAATGGAGTCCCCTCCCTGACTGATCTCTAGCTGAGTCAAGGGTTGTCAACTGGGGTCCTCAATTTTGCTGCCCTACTCCTGACTTCAGGAGACATCAGCCAGTACCTGCAGATCGTTCTGACTGTCACAAGCGGGGTGCAATCTCACTGGCGTCTAGTGAACAGAGGCCAAGAGTGCTGCTGAAATCCTACAATGCTAAGAACAGCTCCTTGACAACAAAGAATTATCCATCCTAAAATGTCCACGCACTGAGGCTGAAAAAGTCTCAATTTTAAAATTGAGGTATAGGATTACCACATAATGATTTCTTATTTGTATATACCATTGTTAAAGCATCACCACAGTAAGTCTTGTTGATATCCACACTGAGTCACACATAGAAATTTTTTGCTTGTGATGATAACTTCTAAAGAAAAAACCTGAATCAGGTTAAGAGAAACCAAAAAGGTGGGGAGAAGGAGAATAATTCACACCATTAAAATTTTTTTAAAAAGACAATGTATGTTAGGGCAATACAGCGTGGGGGGGGAGAGTGTGGAGAATAAGGACTTTTAGGGTCAGAACAATCTGCATGCAAGTCATGGCTTTATAAGCAGCAGTAACTTTTATACACAAGACCGATGTGTGGATGAAATAAAGTAACTTAGTGGGTGCTAATAAAAGTAGGCTGTGGTCCTCCACCCACGTCCACCCTTGTCTGACATTGGTGATTCATGGGGTTAGTTAAAAGCCATGCTTTTTGTTTTTAAGTGACTTATCTCTGAGCTACCTCCAGAGATAAGTTTTTAATCTCTGGAAATTACGGTTTTTTTAAATAGACAAATACTCAAGCTAGAAATAGTCCTGGAGGATCCTCACTCCTAAACTGAGATAAAGTTTACTCTTTTTGTTTTGCCACAAAATTCACTTTTATAGCACAGAATCCAAGGAAAACCAATTTTCTCTGTGTGTGTTGATCTCAAATGGGGAAGAAAGCTGTCTATCAAAATAGCTTGTTGACTTGAACTTGGGTTATTTATTCCCTTCTTACAAGTGGTGTGAAAAATTTTTTTAATAGCTCAACTGGATCATTTTGTTTTTGGTCACATTTGAAAACATAACTACTCTTTTTCAAATAACCCCCATTTCATCAGTCTCTGAAGTCTAAACATTTCCTGTGACTTTTAACATGCTCAATTTGACGAATTTTCTGACCAAAACATGTATCTCTAGTTCAATTGGCTAGGACAAAATTCAGTGTTTCCTTAACACCCTGGTAAAGCTGTTAGAAGAAGAAAAAAAAAAAAAAAAAACCACGGCTTTTCACCTTGCTTTTTCTGCCAGTCAACTTCTAATGACCTACTCTGGATGTGTAGGAGGATGTACCCTGTGTTGTGTGTAAGACTGATTTCCATGTACAAAGGAAAAATGAAAGTTAAAAAAAATTTTTTTTCAAGCTTCAAACATTTGGGTGGTGTGTTTCAAGTCAAACTATCGACTGATGAAGATCTAATCTCCTTTTCCCAGAAACATCTTTTCTAGAAATTTTCATAAGCTGCCTCGTTTTGAAGCTGCCTCACACTTCAAATTTTTTCATTTATTAAATATCACGTGGGTATTCTTTGCATAACTGTACATCTGAAAATGCTTCTTCTAAAACTAGATTTTACTTCTTTTGGTTCAAGCACCCAAATTCAGTTAAAACAGTGCAAGGCAAAAAAAAAAAAAATTATCAGTAAAAAGAAAATAATTGTGAGGGAATAAAGGGTCTAAGAGATTCCCGAAGCTGATGTAGAAGATGACTTGCTGGAATGATGGCAAGTAAATTTACATTTTATAGTTGTATTCTGTATGGCAACGAGAGAAGGAATTAATAGTTAAGGTACCATTTGGTTAAATTAATGGATGTCATTTATGGTGTGCTAAGAGTTGACTTGAATTGGCTCACAATTCTTCCCAAGTGGTAACACATTGGTAACATGAAATTAATCGCATAGGAATATTTACACTATACTACAAACCAGGGCTTCCCCCCCTTCTCCAAGAGTTGGTTTACCAGCACACTACTAAATATAACAATATCATGATGTTGAAATTGTTAGTCACTCAATTGTGTCCGACTCTCTGCTACCCCATGGACTATACTTTCCATGGAATTCTCCAGGTAAGAATACTGGAGTGGGTTGCCATTTCCTTCTCCAGGGGATCTTCCCAACCCAGGGATCAAACCCGGCAGATTGTTTACAGTGTGGTTATATGGCTCAGCTGGTAAAGAATCCACCTGCAATGCGGGAGACCCAGGTTCAACGCCTGGGTTGGGAAGATCCCCTGGAGAAGGGAACGTCGACCCACTCCAGTATTCTGGCTTGGAGAATTCCATGGACTGTGTAGTCCATAGGGTCACAAAGAGTCGGACATGACTGAGCGACTTTCACTTTCACTTTACTTGATAAAAATATGGCATGAAAAGGGAAGCAAGCAAGAAAGGAATGAAGACAGAAAAGAAGGGAAAAGGTCAGAAGAGATCTTTCTTAAATGACAGGTTCATAAGTACTTTTTCAACTAGTCTAGATGAACTGGGCGGAGAAAGATGACAGGTGAGCAGAATCAGAGAAATCCCAAGATGTTTCTCTCCTGCGCAATTTCTGCAGGCCCAAGAGGCTCATGGCTGTGATGCCAGCCAATGTGCCTGCTGGTAGACAGGCACAGACACCCCTGCTCAGGAGACAAACATCAAAGGCCTGCCCTCTTACAGGAAGAGCACAGAGGGAAGTGTTCCTGATTTCTGAGCTCCCTCCAAACCGAGAACGTTGCACGCTTAAGCTCAAGGGTTTTGTGCTTTACCTGAAACGCAAAGGTAAGAACCATCTTTCCCTCTGTGTATTTCCAGCTCTCTGACACTCACCACAATCAAGAAGCTGTCGTAACTCAGTGGGGTTGCTGGAGCTCTGTGTTCTGTATAGAGTTGAACATTCCAGACCTAGGACACAAAAGAGACTGAGTATGCAAAACACAGCTCTCTGGGGAACCTGCAAGCCTGCAGCCAGAGAGACATTCCAGTTTTCACCCAGTGTCTATTCGAGATGTGTACCAAGCATTCTTGGAAGTCAACTCCCACTATTCATCTCATTTGGCATATCAATAATTTTGGCAAAATCATCTGGCCACGGAGGAACAAGTTAATTCTATTTATTAAGATAGGGAGAATTTAAAAGTTCCCATATAGTAACCACATGTTAGTATGGAGTGAGAAGTCAGCAAGACTATCTCCCCAGGTCACGGCCACAAACAGCTTATGTATCCAGCACAGGTGGCAGGAAGTGGATTCAATGAACGTCCACGCAACAGATACAAATGACACCCACGAGATCAGGCTATAACCTGTGAGCTGATTTCCCTGACCAGTTGGATTACCTTTCTTTTCAATGGCTTCCACGAGCTTGATAAGAAGCGGTGGAGCAACGTCAGGGGGTGCGAACTGCTCTGCAAGGTCCAGGAGAGTGGAAGCTGCAAACAAAAACAATCCTGTGGTTACGTTTGATTGAGGGTAATCCAATGCAGTCAATAGCAGTGAAAACGATCCCAACACGAGGTCACGGACTGCAATCAGGACAGCAGCAAACGCAGGCCAGGATGAAAGAGTGCCTGAGCAGGGCCCTGTGTTTAGAAGGCCCCTCTCAGGCCACCACCCTCCAGCGCTGCCTCTTCCCACGGGGTGAACTGCCTGGGGGACACACCTGCTGCTCCTCTCCTAGGACACGATCAGAAGGCTCCCCAGAAGCCCAGACCCCTGCCTCAGGCCCACCCTTCTGAGCGCAGACCTAGCTCCCACATGCCCCACTGGCCCGAGGCATGGGCTGGGGCAGAGGGGAGTGGGCTCAGGATGGGATGGAGTCTGGCCGCGCAAGTTCCAGCGGCACGGGGCCAAGCCAGGTGTGGACCAGCTCTCCACATGTCACCACGCTCTCAGGCAGAACTCGGAACCCAAGAAATCAAAATTCAAATCCAGCTTCCTGGTCATTGTGAAGATAATAGCTGTCAACATAGATGGAACCACTTTTATCAAACTGTCTGTTAATGTGATTTTTAACTTTCAAATATTCAGATGCAAGTTGCTTGGGCCTCCTTTGTGTTTTGCCCCAGGATCCACAAATGCCAAGCTGGGTGTACTATCAAATACAAAACAGGTACAAGTGCCATGGACCTGCTATTGAAATGCCTTTATTGGCTTACACATGTTTTGGTCAGTTAATATCTTAATACATGTGATACTGTCACAAACTGTTCTTTCCATGCTTTTATTTACATGTTTTACCAAATGATAACAAAAGAAAAAAAATCTAATTGGGTGACACACATAATGTCCTTCAACATTTGATAACTGTATTTTTTACTCCAAAAAAAATATATAAATATAAATACCTTTCTCATAAGATACCAGAAGAGGGAGCTAAATATACACACCTCAAATGTCTCAAAATGCAAAATATAGGTAAATGACAGTCTTTATGAAAATACCTAGCTGTGCAGTCTATTTATCAGCAACCCATAAATCACTTTTAGACACTTAAGGTTCATGGCTGTGTATGTGCTCTCACATAGTTTATATAATCTAAGACTAAATATTGACAATTTTGTTTCAATGAGATTTCAGTGGTGTGACTTTTAAAGCCGTATATCATGTTAAGCAAGTTTCTAATGCAGCCCATCTTTCTAATAGTGAGATAGCACAGAAAAACAACAGGCTCACAAGACAACAGTCAAGCAAGATTATGTTACACTTTGACCTCAGAAAATTAAGTATTGTTTCTGTGATTTTGGAAACCCAGAACCTGTAGTATAAGACCCTTCTATTCCCTGAGACAGTAACATGATTTTGCCCCCTAACTCTATTAGCCATACCAACTACCGAGGATAAAAGGAGAAGAGGTACATTACAGAAGAAAACCCTATAGCAACACTCTCCAGAAGAACTTGCTGTGATGGTGGAAATGCTCTATTAGCTGTGCTACCCAGCAAGTGCTCTGAGCACTTGGAATGTAACTCCTGCAACGGAGTAAGAGAATTTTCAATGTCTATTGATTTAAAATGAGATAGCTGTAAACGACTACTGATCACAGTCCTGAAGAGCACAGTTCCATAGCCTGAACAAGGGCAAGTTTCGTCAAAAGCACAGGAAAGATTCCTGAGTTGATTTTGTACTACAAAGACCCCACTATGAAGCCAGCCCTGAGCACCCAGCATCGGTACAGGGGACTCAACAACGTCTGAACACAGGGCACAGAAGGTTTATCACTGAGTTTCCTGGGCCACTTTGTCCTACTGCAACAGCACTTGAACATACTTCGCACTTCATAAAAGCAGGGCAGGCATGCTACTGACTCGCCAGACAGTCACGATGCAGAGAGCTGAGTGGGAACTTCATCTCACCTGTGTTTCTGCCACCAACCTGAGTCTACGGATCACCTGGAGAACTCGTTATGCAGACAGACTGCTGGTACAACTACAAACCCCCAGAATCAGAATGCCCAAGAATGAAGCTAGTCATCTCTTTTGGGTTAGTAATAAGTTTTAGGACATGCTATTATGAGAAGCAAATCCATGCAAGTGACCCCTAGCCACTGCCTGAAAAAAAATCCAGCAATGACACTGCCCACATCTGTTAAAATATGAGTATACCTGAAAAGTCCTTAAAATAGAAGTATCTTGGGGTGGGGGGAGGAATACATTAGGAGATTGGGATTAACACATACATACTACTATATATAAAATAGATCATCAAGGGCCTACTGTATAGCACAGGGAACTCAGTATTTTGCAGTAACCTATAGAAAAGAAAATCTGAAGACGACTATGTATATGTATATATGAAACTGAATTGCTTGCTATGCTGTACACCTGAAATTAACATGATACAGTAAATCAACTATTTAGTAAAAAATGCAAATATCTTGAAGTTTCTTTTTAACTAGTCTTTTTTAATTAAAAGCACTGTAAATAAAAAAAAATACTATAAAAGAGCACAGCATCTCATTTCCTCTGGTAAATTATAAACTACTTCCTTTTGCCTTAGATTGTCAGCTCACAAAAAATATCCTCCCCTACAGATGACTTCTACACTGAGCAAAATGAAATTTCCTATCAGCACATATAATAGGAGAAAAACACAAAGGTAGAGATCAGATGTAGAGAAATATTAATAATTAGAACTCACTGTAGCATCTCTTAACCTTCTCAAACTTAAAGATCTCAGCATACACCAAAGTGCAAAAAGCTAAAGATTAAATAGTAAATACATGAACCCACATATCTGCACAACATTCATCCAACTAACATGTCTAGTTCCTCTTTCTCTTCCCTCATAAATTACACAGGCTTTTTTTTTAATTAAAAAGAAAAAAAAAGTTGGCAACCAAAGATGGAATTGCTTAATAAAAGTTTATCTTCTCCCAGAATCTTATCAACATGATCATTTCTGCCAGCAAATATGAAAGGTAAATTAAGTGATAATTAAAGATTTCACCTAACTGTGACTGAAATGTGCACCTAACAGTTGTTATATTACTGGGCTGGCAAATACTACATATAAAACTCTTATTTCTTCACTTCAGTTTGAAGGAGGGGAAAAAAAAATCTTTCCTAAGTCCTTTCAATGTTTCTTTGGCAAAACATGGTAGTTTGCTTTCCATATCCTGAGATGCAAAGTATCATCTCTTTCACTCATACAAGTGCAACGTGAAGTTTCTAAAAAGCACCGTGATGGCTATCAGGTATCTATAACAACACCTTTCTCAAAGTACACCCCAGAATATTTTAAAAAGAAAAACTCTAGACGTATGCAGTAGGAAGTACAGGTACTCCTTTGTAACACATCAAGTGAATTTATCACTGCATCTTTTTTTAATATTGAAAAAAGCTTATTACTCAAACGTATAAATCATTACAACTGATTAAAGTTTTGCAATCCTTTAAAAAGTAAACTTTACAAAGACACAACATTTTAAAAAATAACAGTGTAAGGATTTCCTATTCTGTAGTACAATATCTATGATTCAGTCCATTTCCCTTAAAAATATTTAAACACAGGGGATGTGAAAGCTTTACCCAAGAAACTTACAAAGTTCACATTTTCTACTTTGAGTATTAGGATCAATTAACAGTGAAAGTCTAAAAAGCATTTTAAAGCAAAGTATTAATTATTTCAACTAAAATCAACTATTCCTTTAGTTTTATTAAATACTCAAGGTCAACATTTACACTTCTGTTAGATCCCATTTTAAAGAATTTCAGCAGGAAATGACAACTGCTAAGACGTACCAAATTTGGCAAGTTGTTCTTTGAAAAGTCCTTGATAAAGTACATCATACAGGTCAATAAACTAAAACATAATGGAACTCATATATACACACACACAATATAGAGGTCATATATGGTGACCATTAAACAAAATACAAATTGGCAGAGCGTAATCCTCATCAAGTTTACATATAAATTCTCATTTGATTTCACCTTACAGACAGATTTGTATACCTGAATGAGGAATGTTTTTTGGTTTTTGAATCCTGCTGTAATAGTGTAAATGTGTGGAGAGCCAAGTCTACTCTTAAAGCTGGGTGAATTTTAGATTCCTCCACTATAAGCTAACACCAGTTTTTCGCTGAGCTGAATCACTTTTCATCAAAAGAAATCAGTATTACTTAAAGAGAAAGAAGACAAGAAAGAACAGCAGAAGGCTCTAAAAGTGACGGTGAAGCCAAGATGCATCTTGTTTAAAAAAAAAAAGAAGAATCAGCCTTTTACAGCAACACCAATGAACTAGTCATACTGTTTAAGAGCCCACTCATTGGAAAGATTGAGGGCAGGAAAAGGGGGCGACAAGAGGAGATGGCTGGACGGCATCACCGACTCAATGGACGTGAGTGTGAGCAAACTCCAGGAGACAGTGAAGGACAGGGAAGCCTGGCGTGCTACAGTTCCGTGGGATCACAGAGTCAGATGCCACTGAGCAACTGAACAACAGCAACAAGCTAATGAGCTGGGTGTCCCAGGCTGCAGAAAAGAATTCTTGAGGACACATCAGTCCGTCAGTTCACTCACTCAGTCGTGTCCGACTCTTTGCAACCCCATGGACCGCAGCACACCAGGCTTCCCTGTCCATCACCAACTCCCAGCGCTTGCTCAAACTCATCAGATGCTGCATTTCCCACTCATTCTTTTTCCCCCCCTTTGCCCTGGCGACAACCAATCGCATGCAACAGAAGAGAGCCTTCCCTCCCGACGGAGGCCCTTCCCAAATCACTAACATGGACAGGCCTGAACAGTCCTTGGGCGCCAGTGGTGTGTGGGAGACAGTGGCATTCCTCAACGTTCAACGGTGCCAACGCTGCTACAAAGTGCAAGATGAAACCAGCACACAGCTGCACCTTTTGGAGGCCTTCTCCATAAAAAAAGATATTTTAGAATTAGGGCCTGGCAAGGACGAATGGAAAATTTAAGCTGAAATTCTGGGACTCCAGAAACGGCCCAAGCCAAGTATTTCATTACTGATGGAAGCAGCTTGGAAGTACATAAAAAGCTGCCACTTACCTTTTAAAATGTAGTACAAATAAACAGAAAAGAAAGTATATGCAAAGTGTGGATCAATATTAAATCAAGATGCTTGCCTATTAACTGTTGCTCAATCAAAACTGGAACAATCTCTCTCATTCTTTCAAATGAAAAATGGACATTCTGGTAGGCTAAAATATAACAAATCCCAATAATACTTTTCTTAAATAAACCTTATAAGCACATTCATACTTTATACTTATAACGGTTAGTACTCTGAACGTTTAAACTTCTCAAGTTCTATGGGCAAAACCATAACAAATGCTGGCTAAGGCAATGCAGAAAAAAGCTAAACAAAACAAACAAACAAATCCCACAAAAATAAAATAATCATGAGTTCCTTAACTTTGTAACTGTTTAATGAGCAGTAGAGAAATTACTAAAAGCACAACTTTAAAGCCAAAGAGACCTGGGTTTTAATCTTGGTTTTGCCACTTACTGAGTATAATCTTGGGTATGTTAATTTAACTTGAACCCCAGTTACTTCACCTGTAAAATGGGAATAATTTTAAGTGTGGCAAGGATTAATGAAAAATATATAAACAAACATGGGTAAGCACAGTTCCTAGAATGTAGCAAGCACAAACTAATGAGTAGCTATTATTAATTTTGAATTATCCATTTAATCTTTTTTATTATTATGCATAGATTTTTAAAATACCCAAAAGCAATGGTAAGTTTTAACACCAGAAATTACTAATTAAGACAGAATTCTCAAGTTTTTTTTTTAAGGTGGTAAACAGGGAACACAATTAGAGTAGATATCTGCATTTTGCCTTTCTATATATTAAAAAAAACACTCAATATCTTTTCAGAAATCATATCTAAATTATCACATGATTTTCACTACAGTGCACTTTTTCCCTGTAAGGACTATCTATTTGAGATACTATGCCTCAGTTTTCTGAATGTAAAGGAAAGATGTGGTTGCAATGATACTGAACTTGGTGGAAACTAGGATTTTTCTTTTGGAGTAGGAGGAAGAAAAAAAATACGAGCAACTGAAAATGGGAATAGAAAGTAAATATCAAAGGAAATCTTCAGCCATAACTACACTATTTTTAGGCATAACTAGTTGGAGAGAATTAAAGAGTTGTCAACAGATTTAAACAAGAAGTTTGCAAATCTTTTCAGATCCCCTAATTAGTCTTTAATACCTTTAAGTTTTATCTTCTCCCATTTATCTCTTCTGCTCCACAGCTGAAAAAAGGGATCTGAGATCCTCTGCCCATCTAATTTATTTCTAGACAAGAGACTAGTCCAGGAAACAAACAGCAGGCAAAGACTTTATTAAACATAAGCAGACATTAGTTTCACTTCTGATGGCCTTGGCTGAAGTCTAGGCATTGAGATAATTGAAACACAAGATTACACTTAATCTTTGACAGGCTAGCCTAATTAATTGTGATTCTTATCACCTAAATTGGAGTCTGATTTAAAGATTACCATTTATAGCACATAGCAAATTAAGATGCTGGGCAAGAGAAAAATGGGGAAGAGAAAAAGACTTCTCCCTCTCCCCACGCAGAAAATAATTTGTAGTTGAGTCCCTAGGATCTGGGAGCCTGATGGTTTGTAAGAAAAGGTGGGATCCCTCGGTTGGTTGGCTTAGAAAGATTTCACACAAAGTGTGCTGAGAGGCCCCAAAAGGGAAGGAAAGAGAGGAAGAATCATGTGACTCAAACCCAACGGGCGCTTGACCATTTATTGAGTGAATGACTATTACGGAACATCAGTCAGGAATCACACCTCCACACTAAGCGTTTTACAGACAGGCTTTCACTTATTTTTCATAGCAGTTCCTTACCACCCTCGATTTAAAGGAGAGGAGACTGAGAGAAATGAAGTCATTTAATCACAAACCTCCTGAATAGTGTCCTTGAGTTCAGCTTGGACCTGTTTCTCTCCACCAGGATCTTATTTCTTCTTTTCAAAGACAGAAGTCTGTGATAAGTTTCCCCAAATTTTCCACCAAGGCTCCCTAGTTTAAGGGTAACTGTAGCAAGGGATTCACGTGTCACACAGTGGATGCTCCCCAAGTGGGCAGCTATAGTATTGATACTTTCTGGTGTCTTCAAGTAAAATGACTCTAGTAATACCAGTTTTTGCACTCCTCACCAAATAAACAAAGGATGTTCAAGCTACTACGCGATTGCACTCATCTCACACTCTAGCAGAGTAATGCTCAAAATTCTCCAAGCCAGGCTTCAGCAGTACGTGAACCATGAACTTCCAGATGTTCAAACTGGATTTAGAAAAGGCAGAGGAACCAGAGATCAAATTGCCAACATCCGCTGGATCATCAAAAAAGCAAGAGAGGTCCAGGAAAACATCTACTTCTGCTTTATTGACTATGCCAAAGCCTTTTACTGTGTGGATCACCACAAACTGTGGAAAATTCTGAAAGAGATGGGAATACCAGACCACCTGACCTGCCTTCTGAGAAATCTGTATGCAGGTCAACAAGCAACAGTTAGAACTGGATATGGAACAACAGACTGGTTCCAAATTGGGAAAGGAGTATGTCAAGGCTGTATATTGTCACCCTGTTTATGTAACTTATATGCAGAGTACATCATGTGAAATGCTGGGCTGGATGAAGCACAAGCTGGAATCATGATTGCCGGGAGAAATATCAATAACCTCAGATATGCAGATGACACCACCCTTATGGCAGAAAGTGAAGAACTAAAGAGCCTCTTGATAAAAGTGAAAGAGGAGAGCAAAAAACTTGGCTTACAACTCAACATTCAGAAAACTAAGATCATGGCATCCGGTCCCATCACTTCATGGCAAATAGATGGGGAAACAATGGAAACGGTGAGAGACTTTTTTTGGGCTCCCAAATCACTGCAGATGGTGACTGCAGCCATGAAATTAAAAGACTCTTGCTCCTTGGAAGATAAGCTATGACCAACCTAGACAGCAGGTTAAAAAGCAGAGACATTACCACTACACAACAAAGGTCTGTGTAGTCAAAGCTATGGTTTTTCCCATTGTCATGCACAGATGTGAGAGGTGGACTATAAAGAAAGCTGAGCGCCAAAGAATTGATGCTTTTGAACTGTGGTGCTGGAGAAGACTCTTGAGAATCCCTTGGACTGCAAGGAGATCCAACCAGTCAACCAATCAATCCATCAAGGAAATCAGTCCCGAATGTTCACTGGAAGGATTGATGCTGAAGCTCCAATACTTTGGCCACCTTGACACAAAGAACTGACTCATTGGACAAGACCCTGATGCTGGGAAAGATTGAAGGCAGGAGGAGAAGGGGACGACAGAGGATGAGATGGTTCGATGGCATACCGACTCAAAGGACATGAGTTTGAGCAAGCTCCAGGAGCTGGTGATGGACAGGGAGGCCTGGCGTACTGCAGTCCATGGGGTAGCAAAGAGTTGAACATGACTGAGCGACTGAACTGAACTGACCAAATAAATAAGCCAGTACATTGCCCCTCACTAGAAAATACCCTGAACTTCAGATCCTGATGGTCCTAAAAAGAAAACAATGGAAGCCCCGTTAATAACATGAGGGGGGTGGGGGCTCCAGGTGAGTCACGCTCTCTCTCTCTCAGTCTCAGGGGCAGGGTGCCCACGGAAGCACACCCTTCTCTCCCACTTCCATCTGATTAGATTTCACGGTCAAGTGCAGAAAAAGTAAGAAATGCTTTATGTAGGCTCTTTCAATGAAACTTGAGAGGCACCAACCTTATAAGAATCAAAGGGTCCTCTTATCAGGAGAGGGCTAAGAGAAACCGAACAGAAAGATACTACTGGGAAAACCGGAGGCCAGAATGAAGCATCTCAGTGGAGGCTGGAACCTTATAACTAACAGGACATTACCCGACCAAGTAGGGCATGCAAAGGGGTCTCCTGCCAAAGTGGCAAAGCTGTCCAGTGAGGCCTTTTTAAGTAAGCCTGGATGGAAATCAGAGAAAAGAACCACTAGATTCACTCCAGTAACTAAAGAGAGCAGGGCTTTTTCTCTGACAATTTTGAATATGCCAGAAAGAACTGTACAGTGAATGTGGATATCCTAGATTTTATTATTAACATTTTACTATATTTAATTACATATCATTCCATCTGCCTGTTTTACTTTTTTGGATGAATCTCAAAATAAATTGCAGAAATCAGTTGCCATGGACTAAACCACATCTCTCCAAATATGTTGAAGCCTTACTCCCAACGTGATATTTGGAGATGTAACCTTTGGGAGGTAATTAAACTGAGATAAAATCATAAGGGTGGGGCCATCACGATGGGATTAGTGCCCTTGTAAGAAGAGATACCAGAGAGCCCCAATATGTGCTAAAGTCACTTCAGTAATGTCCAACTCTTTGTGACCCCATGGACTGCAGCCCTCCAGGCTCCTCTGTCTGTGGGATTCTCCAGGCAAGAATACTGGAGTGGGTGGCTGTTTCCTTCCCCAGGGGATCTTTCTGACCCAGGGATCGAACTCACGTCTCTTAACGTCTCCTACATTGGCAGCTGGGTTCTTCTTACCACTAGTGCCCCCCAATATGTGAGAACACAAAACAAGCTACTGTACACAGTCCAGGAAAGGGCCCCCGCCAGAACTCAACCACACTGGCACCTGGATCTCAGACTTTCAGCCACACGGCCTGAACTGAGAAACTATTTTTTGTTGTTGCTATTTAAGCCACTTTGATATGGTATTTTGTCATGACAAACTGAGCCACCTAACACATCAACACATTACACCCAAAGAGAGGAAAGAAGCTATAAATCTAGGCGGGGGTGGGGCGGGGGTGGGAATCAATGCCAAATACCAATTCTATAGGTATTTAGTAAACGTCCTCTGTGTCAGATAGAATATTCCCCATGGCAGCCAGTTGGGGCAGTGCTTCCTGAACTTTAACGTGTATTAATGACCTGATTCTGTAGATCAGGGTGAGGTTCGGGATTCTGCATTTCCAGCAAGCTCCCAATTGATACCCAGCTGCTGGTCCTCAGACCACTCTGAACAGCAAGAATTGGGCCCACCAATCGGAGAGAGAAAATCCAGATCACTCTGGGAGACAAACTCTCAACAATTAACCTTTACACACTGATAACTTGTCACTTAAATTGCTCTGGGGTTGACAGGCTGATGTTACAGCAGATCTCACAGCCCAATATCCAAATATGTGTCAGACAGGTGATGGGGTCTGGCTCTCAACTGTAACTAGATCTGCTATCATACCCAATTAAGGGCTTCCCTAGTGGCTCAGAGGTTAAAGCGTCTGCCTGCAATGAGGGAGACCTGGGTTCAATCCCTGGGTCAGGAAGATCCCCTGGAGAAGGAAATGGCAACCCACTCCAGTATTCTTGCCTGGAGAATCCCATGGACTGAGGAGCCTGGTGGGCTACAGTCCACAGGGTCACAAAGATTCAGACACGACTGACTTCACTTTCACTTTCTATCATACCCAATTAGATATCAGAAGAGAGAGATGAGCATTTCTTCCCTTCCAAGGCTAAGGGTCACCAGCAGAATGGAGACCAAGGTGTGATCTTATTACTGCTGCTCTGTGCCTCTGTGTACCATTGTGTGGGAAGAGACCACGTGAGTCACAATGTGCCCAAGGTCCCACAGAAGTTCAGGCCAAGGGCTAGAACCCAGTCCTGATGCCCACACAAGAGCTTTTCCTACCTTGGCACATTCAGAGGACTCAGCTTGTTAAACTGCAGGGTGGGTGGGAGGGAGGAAGGTAAGGAAACATTGGGAAAGCTGACCTGACAAGTTACTCCTACTACAACCAGTGGTTTCTATGTACTGAACAATTAGTGTTGGAAACTGCTCAGCACTTGACGTGCTTCACCTCATTTAGTGTGCAGAACTTTGTGTGGTATTATGATTGCCCCCATTTTACAGAGGAAGACACTGAGGCCAAGTTCAGCACGTTGGCCATAAAACCACTCCATGAACCTCATTTCCTCCTTACGCAGATACGCCGCATATGCCCTTCTGGAGGTTATGAGCCACGAGAAGCGGGTGGAAAGTCCTTGCAGGAAGCCAATGGTACAGCACGTGGCAACAGGAGGCACCCACAACTACCCCCTTACTGACAAGAGGTGCGACTGTTCAGCCTGAGCTTGGACTAGAGGGCCAGCTTCTCACCATCACCTCAGCTTTATCAGGACTGAACCCTCGCCAGTCTACTCAGCCAGGCTAAATATTTTCAGGACAGCATTTATTAAATGTTTTCTCATAAGGCTAAACTAAGCACATTCTTCCCTAAGGATGTAATGGGTTTTATTTAGCTAAATATAGCTGACTAACTTATCACTTTCTGCAAGTTACAGATGGACTTATTTTGGTTAATCATCAGATAGGGAAAGGGCCCCGCAAATAATTTACAAAAAAAAAAAAAAATTAAAGATTTACATAGTAACTTATATTTCAAAGAGTCCAAAATGAAATATTAATGTGGTATGCCTGCTTAATGAGGATAAGGGAGTTAAAATGCTCATGATCAAAGAGGCAGAGAAAAGGAAAAAGATGATGTGTCCACAGGATTAGAAAGAAAAAGGTGAAAAAGACAAGGGACCTGAAAATAACTGAATAGATATACCCTGTCAGCTAACAGAGAAAACTAAGCAAGGAAGAGATAACTTAATCATGCTTTTTGATTACATGTTTTTTTTTAATCACAGAAAACTAAGCAATTCATATATATAATAAGGGATAGCAACTGTGAGATAAAAGCAAACACAACCATTAACAATTGTGTGAGGAATCAAGAGTTTTTAAAAAATAGAGTGATGCTTTTACTACCTCAGACAAATGTGAGTGGTTAATAAATTCTCCATTTTCACAATGTACAACAATCATTTGTGAAATGAACACAAGGCTATTCACCCCTCAGCTAAAGAAGTCCATGGACTTGTTCTGGATATAATTTTCTTTTTAAGGATAACAATTTTAGATGGGTCAGTATTGGCAGCAGTTGGATCCTATCATTAAATTCTCAAAAAAAGCACAGGGTAATAAATAGTACTATGCTACAGCGACTTAATTGTGCCAGACCAATCTACCATTTTCTTTCCCCCTAAACTGTGATTAAAAAAAAAAAAAAAAAAACAGAAAAATGAGAAACAAAAAAACCAACTGGGTTGGTCCTACAGATAGAAGAGAAGCAAAATATAAAATGAATTAATTATAGAAAGAAATCTGACTACGTTCCCAAAAAAGACTAGAAGTGAGCTAAAAAATATAGATTTTTTTAGGTATATTTTTAGTAATTGCTTAAAAGTCAGCAAGGACAACGTGGCTTTGTCAAATATTATAATACAATACGTGGTCAAAGAAAAGGAGCGAAGTAACCAGTTAAGCTTAACCCAGATACAGAAGTATTCAATCAGTCATTCCTATCAACATCTTAGATTAACAGAAAATACACTGGTAACAATTTGTAGATATCACCGTGTTTAAGCGTCCCAGTGAAAAGCGAGATTGGTCAGAAAAACGCTGGTCTCCTACAACTGAAAGACCTGTGACGCTGTCATGAAAAAGGACCCAGCCGCCTGTCTTAACCACCAGAACCACCTGCACTCCTCTGTTAGCATTCTGTCTGCAGCTGCAAGGGGAGTGACAGGGCCTGAACCACAGGAACCAGTTGTGCACATTTTGTTCTATTAGATTAGGCCTCAGTAACTTTATGAATTATGAGCTGTCAACTACTACTTCATCTGCCATAGAATATGCTTCTTAGAAATTGCGGCTATAAATAAGTCAACAGATGTTTTTTGCTGACTTCAACAGGAGCTTTTAAAAGGGGCTAAACCTAAGCGAATTAATCCAAAAGGCTGTAGAAGGTTTCCCCCTGTTGGTCACTTGTTGCATTAGTCTTTTAAAGACTAAAGTCTTTCATTTCAGCCTGTAAAATACTTTCTGGGTATTACTTGAATGTAATCTGTTAAAGAAACTGAAAATTAGGGTCCTAAAATACACTGCCAGACTTTCTTTGACTTCTGTTAAAAAAAAAAAAAAAAACACTATTAAAATGCCATACCTATGCAAGATTGTTACTGTGTCATATGAAAAACAACCCAGAAGCCACTGTGTCATAGTAAAGAAAAAAAAAAGACAACAGGCAAGGACGAGTTCTAGATCTGTCAATAACATATAGGGAACTTTGGGAAAGATATTTAATACCTCTGGGTCTTCACGTCTGTATCAATGAAGTGGTAAGGATTAGATAAGTTCTAAAGTAACTACTAGTCCTTATAATTCCATGATTTGAAGATAAAATTCAAGGAGATCATATACCCAATATAAAATACTAAATTGTACTTAATCATAAATTACTGTAAAAATAACTCTATATTCCAGTTAGCCACCATGTTGCTATAAATCTGACAAAAATCACAGGTACCTGGGAGATGGCTGGTGTTGGCCCCAAGCAAAAACTTACTTCAAATAACCAGGTGGGGGGTAAATTAAAAAAAGTAAGTAGGAAAATGGCAACATTTAGTTGTATTTCATTCTTACACTTTAACCCATCGTTTCTAACAGAGGAGGGGAAACTTTTTTCAGTTTTAAAGTGAGATATAAACTTCCACTTTTCCAGAATGAATAGTAAATTCAAAAAGAACTAAAATCTCTCTCCCGTTTCTGTAAGTGGGTCTAATGGAAGACTACTAACCACATGTTCTTAAGTGTACTCCACAGTCACTGCTGCTGCAAGTCAGGGAATCTAACACTAACTGGTTTCTATCCAGCAGTCTCCAACCTTTGTGGCACCAGAGGCTGGTTTTGTGGAAGACAATTTTTCCGTGGACAGGCGATGGGGGTGTTTGGGATGATTCAAGCGCATTTTAGTTCTATTATTATCACATCAGCTCCACCTCAGATCATCAGGCATCAGACTGCAGAGGTTGTGGACCCCTGCTATATACCACGATTTAAGGGGAGCAGAAGTGGGAGGAAAGATCGTGAAATTAAGAGTGAGGGTCAGGCCAAGTGAGGAAGGGTGGGGAGGAGTGAGCAGTCACTGGCTTAGACTGTTCTAGTCATCTAGGCCACTTCCTAGTCATGGTAACAGCCTTGCAAAGTCCATCCGTCTCACTGTGCATATGGGAAAGACACAGGTTAGATGGCTAGAGCAAGATCAACTCACTGATGTTTGGCAGAGCAGATCCTACAACCCATGTCTGTCTGAATCCAAGGGCCCTGCTCATTCTACTTCACCTGTGATTTTCCTCCAGGGAGTTTTCTCCTGTTTACCCTCTTCTGGGGTCTCCCTGGTGGCCCAGCCAGTAATGAATCTGCCTATAGTGCAGGAGACCCAGGTTTGATCCCTGGGTCTGGAAGATCCCCTGGCGAAGGAAATGGCAACCCACTCCAGTATTCTTGCCTGGGAAAATCCCACAGACAGAGGAGCCTGGCAGGCTACAGACTGTGGGGTTGCAAAGAGTTGGACACGACTGAGTAACTAAGCGCACGCATGCGCATACACGCACACACACGCACACACACTCACCCTTTTCTGAGTTTCTGAATTAAGTTGCTTGTAAACCCAGTTCCTTTCAACATCTTGAGATTTCTGACCAAAGCACACTGGGCTCCAGTAAGCGGGACTCCATGCAAAATCAGCTTGTGATCTAAGCTGCGCACTCAGTGATAAAACAGGTAAAGGGACAGAATTAGATGCTCAGAGGAAACTGCCCCGTTCCCCAAAGCCTAGATCTTTGTCAGTTTACCCACTCCCCTCTGGATTTGGGGCTTGCCATTCAGTCATTTGAAAAATGATACATTTTCAAAAATGTGGCAGTAGGAATAATCCCAGAAAAAACCATTCAAGATTGCTTAGTAGCTGAGGCTCTCATTACCACGACAGTAATAATAACAATGGGTAACACTTATGAGGCGCCAGATACTGTGCTGTTATTTTACTGAAATTATGTGATTATGAGGAATGTTCTATCAGTATTCTTATTTTACACAGAAGAAAACGGAGGCTCAGAGAGGTTTAGAGCTTGGCCCAGGCTCACACAGCTGTACCAGTCAGAGCTAGGACTTAATTGAGAGGGGTTATCTGGTTTGGAGAACCAACCAGCAGTTCCCTTGCAAGGGTTCTTCTGTACTGTCATTCCCCCTGAGGACACAGGGCACATGGCTTCTTTAAAGACTGTACCTTTTCTTGTCTACTCTGGAAACTGGTACAGCCAAGAGTCAGAACCACAAAGGAGAAAAACAAAAACACAATGCTGTCTAGAGTTCTCCCAAGGACAGACCAGGAAAGCAGAGAATAGGTGCTCAGGAACAGCACCCCCTGCTGGCCCATGTCCCTGGTAACCACGTGTTTTGAATTCTATGACATTCTATAGGATGTTGAGCACAGGTGCTCTGTACTCACTAAGGAGAGAAACCCTCTCCAGGCATGGAGACCACCAGTCCTCTCCACCGCTGAAATTCATGGCATGAGACAGACTATTTCCAAGGTCCTGTCTTTGAGTAAGTAATGATTCATTTTGGAAAAAAAGACACAGATATGCATACATGAAATGGAATCCAACAGAATATGCAAAATAGTCATTGAGTTTATAGAAACTCAGAGAAAGAAGAGGCTTTCAGTACATTTAATGTGCTTAGTTCCTCAGTCATGTCCGACTCCTTGTGACCCCAGAGACTGTATGTAGGCCACCCAACTCCTCTGTCCACAGAATTTTTCAGGCAAGAATACTGGAGTGGGTTGCCATTTCCTACTCCATGTACCTTGAATTTTTTCTTTTTTTTCAGTCACTCAGTCGTGTCCGACTCTTTACGACCCCATGAATCGCAGCACGCCAGGCCTTCCTGTCCATCACCAACTCCCGGAGTTCACTCAGACTCACGTCCATCAAGTCCGTGATGCCAATCAGCCATCTCATCCTGTCGTCCCCTTCTCCTCCTGCCCCCAATCCCTCCCAGCATCAGAGTCTTTTCCAATGAGTCAACCCTTCACACGAGGTGGAGTTTCAGCTTTAGCATCATTCCTTCCAAAGAAATCCCAGGGCTTATCTCCTTCAGAATGGACTGGTTGGATCTCCTTGCAGTCCAAGGGATTCTCAAGAGTCTTCTCCAACACCACACTTCAAAAGCATCAATTCTTCAGCGCTCAGCCTTCTTCACAGTCCAACTCTCACATCCATAGGTGACCACAGGAAAAACCATAGCCTTGACTAGACGGACCTTAGTTGGCAAAATAACATCTCTGCTTTTCAATATACTATCTAGGTTGGTCATAACTTTTCTTCCAAGGAATAAGAGTCTTTTAATTTCATGGCTACAATCACCATCTGCAGTGATTTTGGAGCCCCCCAAAATAAAGTCTGACACTGTTTCCACTGTCTCCCCATCTATTTCCCATGAATGGTGGGGTCCAAATGTAAGCCATGTTGGTTAAAATTTTCTACTAGCCACGTTACCAGCAAAAAGAAACAGGTGAAAGTTTAATCTTCTATTTAGTACTATATATCCAAAATAGTAGTATTTCAACATATGATCGGTATAAAAGTTATTAATGAGCTATTTGACAATTTTAATTTCTCTTTTCATCCTCACAGCCACATTTCCATAGCTCAGGGTGACTGTGAAACATGTGGCTGGTGGACCCTGTACTGGGAAGTACAGCCCAAGAAGGACAGCTTTCAGCTTGTCTTCGTGCGAATTTGGTGATCTGCAAATGATGTTAGCTGTGGGATCAAAACTAAAAAAAAAAACAGACAAAAAAGAAATATATTCCTCAGATCCCCAAAGACCAAACAAGAGTTCTGAGTTTTCTACTCTTCTTTAGTCATTACTGTGTATAATGAGTACAACCAGCTTTAACCCTACTGTGAAGGCACTGAGTCCAGGTTGACTGGGAGGCTAGGGCACCTGCAGAGTTCATTATACACTAAGAACCTTTTGGAATATGAGACAGCAGATGCCTGGTGTCCGTCACAGTGCCTGGCCTGGGGTCAGGACATGAGGCCAGACCTGTAAGTCGGTTCTTCAGAAATGCCCGTGATTAGTGAAACCGCTTCGTCTGGTGGCTCTCCATCTGCTACTGGCTACCCTTAGAATTTGCATTCTGTGTGTCTGGGTGCCTCCTGTTAGAAACAGGTGGCTGACTGCAGCTGACAGAAGCTTCCATTATCTGGGAAAGGCTGCTACAGTCCAGCTATTAAGTCAGAAAACCTGAGGTCTGGTTAGGTTCACATCTTGACAGCGTGAGCTGCAATAATTTCATTTATAAAATTAGGGTTCGTTAACATGTCTGATATTTGCTGCAGGATAAATAAGCAAAAGTCAGAACAAAAAGAATGGAGGTAGAAATGTCTACCTCCTCTGATGGGCAGAGACAGGCACCTTAGAGAGCATTCCTTCTGATAAGCTGGCCCAGTGTGTTACCCGGCATCTTTATATTCAGTCTTTTAATACACTGACTCTTTTCAGAAGGTATAATTTAATGTATCCATTCTTATAAAACCTTGGAGACTAAGCCCTATGGGTTACAACAGTAAATGCCTTCTGGGCTTCAAACTTCGGCTAAAACACGGGGCTGTGGACAAGCGTGGAGACACTTAAGGGACAGACTGAACTGTCCGAGGCGGTGTCTTCTGCAGCAGGTGTCCACGCCGCCTGCTTCTAGCCCTAAAACTTGACTTTGTCCCAGTACATGGAACATGATGCTTCAATTCAGCTCCTGACACTACAAAAGAGTTTCACAGCTCAAATTTCTGCTTCCAGTTTGATCCCAGAAGAGAAGCTGTTTCCTTTAGAAAGTCAAGCTGCTATTGTTTTCTCCAAATGTGAGATGTTTCACGGGTGGCAGAGGCTGGAAGAGGCAAGCAGCTCCAATTCAGATGATGTGATAACATGAGAAAGAGCTCAAAGGTGCCAAATCAAGATTCCTCATGCAGGAAAGGCAATGAGAAAAGAATAGAAATCTCCAGTGAGTGTGTCCTTCTGAGCCCTCTGGGCTTTTTCTGGCATAAGGTATACAGGGCTAAAGGCAGCACGAATTTCCAAACTGCCTGAACTTCTAAGCAAAAGTCTGCATGAGCTGGCTCCCTGAAAGGCAGCTGACCCAGAGTTCTTCAAGGTAGCATGGCTTTTGAGGTGTCAGTGTGAATGGTTTCAGGGTTTGACTCTGCAGGTGAAACCCTCGTATAATGTGCTTTATGGTGGCAACACCCAGGAAAACTGGCTGAAGAGTATGGTCTGTAAAACTAGGTCCACAACACCTACATTGAAGAGCCAGGAGATTCATTTCAGCTGCAAACTTGTATTTCCAAAAAGGGGCTCAAGATCATGAAGAGAATACAGGTTTGGGGACATCACTCCTGGAATGTGCCCTAAACTCACTGTACAAGGACACAGAGGATATGATCAGCTGACTGAATGCATTTATAAAGGGGTCCCTGTCACCCCAAATGTTTAAGAAATCTCGTTCTACAAGGACCATTGGAAGATAAAACTTTGGACAGATTACAATCTATCTGAGGTGCTTAATTAAGAAACCTTAGGTACTTAATGAAAGAGCAATCACTTTAGAACTAGTTTGACCCGGGTTCAAACGACACCTCTGCCGCTCTTCCACTGGGTAGTGTCTCTAGGGCAGGGAACTGGAGCAAGGATAATAATCACTGGACCCTGCACTTTGTGAAGTGCCTGATACACAAAAGCCTTTTGATGAATCAATGTTGGACTCCACTAAGTTGACTCTTTCTGGATCTCAGTTTTCTTAGACATAAAACTATAAGGAGAGGATTATTTCTAAGATCTTTTCAAGTGCTCTCTGATCAATGGTTGAGAACTGAACTAGCTGTTTGAAAATAACTGAGCAACTGTGTTGTGTATTTCTGTTAACAATATGTTAAAATACCTAATGTAACGTATCACCAAAATTTTAACAACCATAAGTAATAGATCTTTCCTTACGCAGCACTTGAAGATGGTATATGAATAACTCAGAGATTACTGATGAACAATAAAATGATGTTATGGTGTTAGAAAAAAAAACAACGAAACAAAACTCTAAGTAACACCATATACAGTAAATGTTTGAAAATGTCAATTGATGTGTTCTGCAAAAATTGTCTAACAAAGGAAGGAGAATGCTGCTCTGCAAGAGGCAAGTAAAAGTATCATAACTTCAGAGTAGTGAAAGCCCCTTTCCCCATCCTACCGACTACCATACTCTATCACTCCCTTGTAGGATGTTCCACAGATAATAAGCCAAAGGCATTAGGACCAACTTAAAATTAATAAAGGCCAGGCCTGTATTAATGGGTTGGTTGCTCATGGTAAAGTCTGCACTTCAGCAGGCTACTTGGTAGATGAGAGGGGGTGGAACTGGTGGGTAGAGGGGCTTTGTGACCTCTCCCGATGAAGACACAGCTTCCCCTGTCAGTCTATCACATTTCTTTGAGTTATGAGCCCCTATACTTGCTCCTCTAATTCAAAATACTGAGGAGGAGAGAAATGACAGGATGTGGAGGCGAGCGAGGCCTGGCTGGGCCCTGCAGCAACCCCCTCTCTGGGGTTCCCACCTCAGACTATAGACCATGCAGTGGCCCATGTCCCTGTGGTACCCACCACAGAAGTGACCAGGGTGCACCATAAAGCACGTCTGCCTCTCCCTGTTGTGGCCACGCCCTGTGAAGGACAAGTACTAATGTAACCCCGAGCTGGCCAGGTGGATGCACTGGCCTTCTTCAACAGGGCAAGGCCTGGCCTGTCCTGAGCACCTCCATCTTCTCCTCCTAAACCTGTGTCCTGCTTGGCAAACGTTTCTTCCTCCATCATCCCGCTTTCTTGCTAACCCTCCTCCCTCAGCCCTGAGACCACTCACGGCCCCAGGGTCTCTGGCATCTCCCACCCCCTCCACCCGCCACCCCCACTCAGAAACCAGTCTCTTAGGAAAGGTCTGATAAACAATCACACTGAAATGGAAGTTAACAAAGCTTTCTGTGTCATATCAGAGGGACAGGGCTGATTTTAATAGGGTCTGCGGCAAAATTCTTCTACAGAAATTGCAAGCATAATCTTCTCTGAAAACATACACCCACTTATATGGTCCTTTAGTACTTTGCTATGAATGAATCATCAGAACACATCTAATTAAGATCATTAAAATGCTCAGGATCTTGGTGGGTGTGCAAAGCTGAGACTGGATGATCACTGAAGATAGCCAACCAAGCCAACCATCCTCACCGTTGGTGCTTCAGCAACAATCCACTTCACATCACAACAGTAAAAGAAAGAAGGATTAACAGTAATGCCTTCCATGTCTAGACCCTTTAAAAGATTACAAAATGAGTTCATACGTGTTTGTTTTTGAGATCCTCGAGAGAGAAACTAGATAAAGAAAAAAAGCAGAGGGGAGTGGTCAAGGGGGAGAAAGACCAGGTTAATAAATAAGTTCAGGATGTTATCATTTAAGACCAGAAAAACATCTAGTTGGGGTCATCAAAGTTGTTTTGAAAGATGTGCTAAGTGGAATAAATAGATACTATTTTTAAAGGTTTCAATGTATACGCCCCTATGAGTTCAGTGTCCCACTACTTGCAACCAAGTACTTCAGAAAAAAAGAGTAAAACCACACCACAGAGCCACTCAGTTACCAAGCCTGCAAAGCCCATGACTTCGTGGTTTTTAAAGATGTTATCTGCATTTTAATACGAAATGGCTTGCAGACCAAAGTTCCAAGCACCACTCTTGGGAATTTTGCAAAGCATAAATAATATTTCAGCCAACCTGAGAACACGGATAAATGTATATATTATAATCTCTCCATTGCAAAAATGATAGAAGACCACAGACACCAATGCTAAAAAGCTGCTTCACCCCGACGGCCAGCATGTTCCTCTGTGGCCCTCAATTTCTGAGTTAAAAGAAGCAGTGCAGGGTGGATGAAGTCAGGCTGGGATCCTAAAAGAATGCTATGAAAGCAGTGAAGCTGAGAATCAAAATGAAGATATATACAATCATTATGAGCAAGCTTAAGCATGTTCTCCAACCCCCATTATCATTATAAAATCACTGACCCATTTCCCCAAGGAGTATTTCATAGAACATGGCTTCAAATTAATGCTTGGTCCATTAGGGTCAGGAAGAAGTAGCTAACAAGTGACATTTGTTTAATCTATTGGTGAAGGAGATGGTGAGGCTGAATCAGAGGCAGACCCAGATAAAGATGCTATTCGCATATAGCTTGGTCAAGAATGAATACCTCCAAAGACTCCGGGAAAGCCCTGAATTCACCGTTTGTTCCTGTCCAACACTAGCTTCCCTTTATCAGCAAGAGTGGGCCATTCCCTCCACATCCGTGGCATGGAAAAATCTTTATCCAACAAAAATTTCAGGAGTACTATAATGTGAGTACTTTGCAAATCAGGGGCTGAAACCATTTTCTTTCAGTAATTTTAGAAAATTACATACTGTTAAAATTTCATTCCCCTTATTGAAAAATCTCAGAAGTTAAGCTCTAATGAAATGCTTCTGGAGCCATCCAGCAACACACGTTCCAGTCTAGATTGATTTCCCTTGAAGAAATCTTTCCCTGCCAACAAATATCACCTCAGAGCAGCAATGTTTCCATTCACAGTGTAAATCGTGACCAGACTCGTGTCAACTAGGGACAAAGGCGAGAGAAGGATTTGGAGGCTACCCAGGGGGAAATTTAGGAATAAGATTCCAGATCCTCAGGAAACCCTGATTTAATTTAAGACACTGATTCATTAAAAAAAAAAAAAAAAAAAGAATGTCCTTGTTCAATCTACTTCCCTGTATTATATAAAGTTTTAAGACCAAGAAGAAATATGATTGATTGATTATGGGCATGAACGATAGCTAAGCACTTCCAAGGGTGTCTTCCCTTAAATCACATTAAAATTGTACGAAGTAAGTTACAGATGGTGACTAACTCAATTACCAGGCTATTCAGACCAGCACCAAGGTAAGAACGACTTCAATACTAAACCAGTGTTCATGAAATGTTGAAAGAGAAAGTGTTAATTGTCGGTCGTGTCCGACTCTTTGCAAACCCCATGGTCTTTAGCTCTCCAGACTCCTCTGTCCATGGAATTCTCTAGACAAGAATACTGGAGTGTGTTGCCATTCCCTTCTCTAGGGCATCTTTTGGACCCAGAGATTGAACCCGGGTTTCCTGCAGGGCAGTCAGATTCTTTACTGTTTGAGGCAACATACCCATTATCCTGTCCTTAGAATGCCTGACAAAGAGCCATTTTTTTTAATCTGAAGACTTCACTAAAGCAGTCTTTGTAAAGCTACCCTTTTGGATAGAGATCTCAGATGAAGACACCTTAAGATGATTCTTGCTTTATGAAGCGATTCCAGTATCCCAACACATCATTCATTCTCTTTGGACTTTTTTTTTTCCTTTCGATTTGGACTAGATGATCCCTATGGTCCTTTTCCAATCTAAAATTCCACTCAAAATTCTGTTCAGTAAACTTTCCATTTTCCACCCTGGAGAGGACAAGAGGAGGGAATGGACCACAGCAAACACAGCAACATCTAAACAGTGTGTGAGTTTAGAGTTGGGATACAGATCACTCTTGTCAAGAACAAACCTCTCCTGGCCCACTTCCTGTTTGCTCTTGGTGCCAGGAGAAAGGGTGTTCACAGAGCCATCTTCAGAAGTTATGCCCAGCACTGGTGGGTCAACTGCATTAAATCATATCCAAGTGCACAGGCTCCTATTCACTTGTCACATTTATGACCAAATGGCAAGCATTTCAAAATCACTCAAGATTCTGGAAAGGTTATAAAAATATGAAAACAAACCCCCAAAATGGGATTTGTGGGAAAATAAAAAGAAGACATTTACCAGCTCTTTCTTGGAATGGCTATTGATGGATTTATAGCTCACTGTTCTCATTCCTCTGACTAAATAAACTTTCCACCTGCTCAGTCCGCTGCTGAAAGAATCTGACTCCACCACACTAAGTCTGAAGCGTGTGCTTCATTTACCATAAGGAGCTCAGACGAGGCAAATGTGTGCAGCTGGAACTAACTTGTGCCACATTTCGCCCATCCCCCAGCTCGTAAGGATTTCTGCAAACAC
Organism: Oryx dammah; assembly: GCF_014754425.2. NCBI lineage: Eukaryota > Metazoa > Chordata > Mammalia > Artiodactyla > Bovidae > Oryx > Oryx dammah. Next base: position 59,837,880 of record NW_024070204.1, on the reverse strand, counting down.
CTCTGGAATCCCAGCTGTTTTCAGTGAAGAGTTGATGTTGGGAGTACCTTGCCTAATGTACTGAACTATCATCTTATTTAAAATAGGATTCTGAATCTTTTCTTTTTAAAGTAAGGACTAGATTCATTCACTTTCAAGTCAAATAAATGACCCAAAGATAAGTTTAACTCTTTTAAAAACAGTCATATTTCACATTGAATGTGCTCCTGAGGCCAGGGGAAATGTTCTTTCCTTTCTGAAAGTTTCTCGCCAAGTACTAACAAACCCAGTTTCTTCCCAAGAATATTTGTTTTCTATCTCGCTGAGTCGAGTTTTAAAAGGGCTGGAACCTTTCACAAGACAGAATAATTCCATTTGCTAGTTGGCGCTTTCTCCAAATCCAACTTGAATCCTATGGGACACACAAATCCTTGTCTGAAATGTAGGGTTAAGTGTCATGAAACATACTTGGGAGCTGGGAAATCACAGCTCAAAGCATAAACACCAAGATATAAGTGAAGACTCATTTGAATTAAAACTGTAACAGGGGAAATACCATCAGGCACTAACTCTTTAGCCAACGAAACAAGAACATTGAAGGAAAAAGTATGCACATTATCACTAATTGGAGGAGGAAAAATGTCAATACGGATAATAATTAGTACCAGTAGGAAGAAGGGACGAGGTAAAGAAATGCACATTTACCCTGAAAGACTGAAACTAGACATATAGTCAATTCTTCCCATCCAAGACTGGGTCAGGTATTGTCTACAGAAAACACGCCCAAACTAGAAGCAGCAGAGAAGCAGACGCTCAGGAAGGGAGAACAAAAACAGGTAGATTTTACAGCTCCCGTGCTGTCCAGCAGCTGCCACTGGATGGCAGCTGGGCGTCACGTAGGTAAGAAGTGTGAAGATTTAGGATGGGTTGTTCAACATCCCCAACACACTCTGCCCCACAACCCAAGGCTTCAGGAGATAAAAAGTAGCTCCTCTCCATAAAGAGGCTGGGGACCTTCAGCCTAGAATTGCCAACCTCTGCTATCATCAGCAAGTCCTGCAAAAAAATCTTTATTTACTATAGTATAGAATTGGGAACTGAAGCAAATTTAAACCTCCTAAATAACTTCCAGAATTTTGAAATTCAGAAAACTCTCTCCCTACAGTTTACTATTGAAACATTATCATCCCAAGCCCAGTACAACAAATTGAAACCACATTTTATTCTAGTTTTTCTTGTTAACTTGATGGCTTCACCACACTTTTAAATGCTACACATGGCCCTCCTTCTCCCTTGGCATTTGAGCCTTTTTTTTTTTTTTGGTGAAATCAGTAATCTCACCAGTGACAAGCTTTGCTTTCAATAAGTCTATCTGCCAACTTAAACAGCATCTCCTAAGGCAACAGAATAATGAAAGACACATGTAGGTACTTGTCCATCATCAGACACCAACTCAAGTCGGCCTGAAATTAGGCCTGTAATTCTGCTGGTCCTCAGGTTCGGGAACGTGTGCCAAGAGTGGGCCAGCAAGGCCGAGGTCTTAGTCTCAACAGCACAAGAGAGATGCAAGGGACTGACTTTTTCCATCTCTGCTGGACTTACTGTGGGACAAGGCACAGTTCTCTTCCACAGGAGATGTCAAGGATTGCTCAAATCCTTGGCAAACGTCAGGATCTTAAGACACCACATCGTGAATTCTGCCTCATTCTTGCCAGTGAACTTGAGGCAGGGCTTTCCGAGCCCAAATGCATGATTCAGCCGGAACATCTCCCAGGTCAGCCATTCCTTCCACACACAGCCAAGGCTCCACCAACACCCCCAACCCCAGCAGGGTGGGGGACATGCAGACCTCCAGATCTGAGGCCCTCCTTAGAGGACATGAGTCCCCTCCAATCTCTTTATCTCTCTGTCTCTCTCAGTAGTGTTAATTTTGTGCCTTCCTCTGGATAGAGAAAGACTCGATTTTCAAACCTGCAAAATCTGAAAAATGAAAAGGCTAGAAGTTCTGAAAGAAAGAACAGGAGTTGTTCTAGCCCCTAAGGGAGGCCTCCTACTTTCTGCAGCTGGGTCTACCATCCAGAATAGGTGCCTGATGAATCCAGGGCTCCAGGAACCGTCAATCCACTCACCCTAGCTCTAACCTAGACTGACTTTGATGCACTTCCTGTATTAGTGAACGGCTCAGGAACATTCAGCCTGCTTAGTTCAAATAAGTAAAAACGTCAAGGACCAGTCAGGCTCAAAAAAAGATATACTCATTATAAAGTTTTTTTAAAAAACATAGGGTTCATTGAAAAACCAACTCAGAAACACTGTACACCTTGCATCTGCTGAACCAAGAAACTCTGGGTCATCTCAGGCACAGCAGGGCCCCCAGAGATGTCCTGGAAAGGTTTTATCAAGAATACATTACACATTATCAAATAGCTATTTTAAAATCAAATCTAGAATTCAGGAATTTTAACTAAGAATCAACTACTTTACAAGAATCTTCCTGGCCAAAAAAAACCAAACCTCAACCAAACAAACAATACAAGCCCTACTGCTGCTGCTGCTAAGTCATTTCAGTCGTGTCCAACTCTGTGTGACCCCATAGATGGCAGCCCACCAGGCTCCCCCGTCCCTGGGATTCTCCAGGCAAGAACACTGGGGTGGGTTGCCATTTCCTTCTCCAATGCATGAAAGTGAAAAGTGAAAGTGAAGTTGCTCAGTCGTGTCTGACTCCCAGCGACCCCATGGATTGCAGCCTACCAGGCTCTGCCACCCATGGGATTTTCCAGGCAAGAGTACTGGAGTGGGGGTGCCATTGCCTTCTCCATAGAAACTCTAAGGCAGTTTAAATGGGATCCTTATCCAAAGGTAACCCATTGTATGCTGAAAGGTTTTGAAGATAAATCTTTACTATCCAAAAGGTGATGACTTTGTCAGGAAATTAATCATTTCCCTCCCTTCCCTAGTGCCTCAGAGCATCCCAAGGCAACAAAGTTGCTGGGAGCACCAGGTTAATTTCAGTATGTGCATAAAAGGTAAAAACACACACTTCTGATCTGAAAGGACCATTTCGGATATGAATTATGTTTCATTTAGCTCTGTGGTGCTGGTAAGTAGATTTTGAAATTGCATACCTAACTTCAAGAATCCCAGAATCAATTTGAAATCCCCAGCAGCATTGCTTTCAGATTACTTTTGGGAGCAGAAGGCTGGGGACACACCAGCACTAGCAAAATGAGGCTCTCCCAGTGTGGCCGAATGTCAATACAGGAAGTCTCTGACTTACATATGAACTGTGTTTTCCAAGCTCATTTGTAAGTTGGTTGTGCAAAACTTGGAACACGTTTTCCCTAGAAACATTACAAAAGGTGGTTAGCTTCCCCAGATTAGACCACCAAAGTCTATTTCACAAGCTATTTTCAGTAACTACATGGGTGATGACTGCAAATTAGTGTTTCATGGCACCATGGATAACAGAATTTATAGTAAATAAACACGGAAATCACTTGAACGAATTTCTCTATGTAAGTATATCAAGACCAATAGGAATAATCCAGACCGCCCTCCCTTTCCCAATGACATCAGAGGCACAGGCAATGACGGAGCAGGGGGAAATTCAAGGGGTGGGAAGCAAGAGTTAGAAGAGACCTAGCAATGCCAGGAAGCAACATGTGGGCTCTATCCAGCTGAGGACTGTCACTGACACCCCAGACCCTGTGAGAGGCTACCCCCACCCTCCTCCTGCTTGGATGAGCAGAGGAGGGGGCACTGTAGCCCCGGCAACCCACATCAGGGAGAAGGGCAGTGATGCAGGAGAGAGGCTCGGTGCAAGGGTGAAAGCAAGCACCGCCTTCCGTTTCCAAGGTTCGCTGTACACACAGCAGGGGTGGCACTTCGCTCATGCTCTTTGTTTGCCTGCACTTTTGGAGCTTCCCTGCAGGCAATGAAGATGCTTTAATTCGTTATGGTGACCCCAGCATCCAGCTCAGCATGGGGCATAAAATAAGTGCATAATAAATGTGAACAGAGGTGCCCAGGGAATCACCTCCCCATCCCTACAGAACAACTGAAGGTCACTGGCCTGAGCTGGGTATTCATTTACCCATCTGAATAATAAATATTATTAACTGGTAAACAAATCCCATCTGAATGTAAACGACTATATTCGTTTACTCACAAAATCATCTACCAACTGCTTTCTATGTAAAATGTTCAAATGGTGGCCTGATTGAGAAAGTACCTGTGTTAACATTTTTCCCCAGCAGTTTCCATCCAAAGAGTACTTAAAACGCTTGGTAAGTGATTCCTCTAAACACCTATTAAAATGCAGCTTTATGGGAGATTAAATCATTATCGTAATAGCACCGGAACAGGAGCTACTGGGCTAGTATTAGCCCTAGAATGGCCTGTTGGACTAACATGTCCTTTGGGGAAAAGAAACTGTTTAGCTAAGACCTTCACCTGCCCTATACAGTATTCTTTATAAGTGAGTTTGAACTTAAACAGGTCAATCCTGTATGTTTAAGTACTGGATTCTATGACAGCACCTCTTAGTGCCCAAGGCAGATCATTTCAGCAACTGAAAAAGCCCAGTACATCTGCTTTGATGGAAACAAACCACAAAAAGACCAAGGTGAGAAGACCACTATACAGACTTGATGGCTGCAACAGTGGAATTCTAAAAGGTATACAAAGCTGGGTAGCTGGAAAGAGTACAAGGTAAGGAGGGCTGAAGTTTCACATGTGCCTAATTCCACTCTTCTGTAATGGTAGGAACCCCACCAACTGGAACAGGAAAATGACTCTGAATTTTAAATAATGAGTAAGCATATATTCCTTTTCCTAAAGGAAGGGACAAAAATAGAAGAGAAAGAAGGTATCATTACTGGTAAATGGGCAGGCCTTTACAGAAGGAAATTACACAGACTGATTGTAACAATGCATTCCAACTTTCCTACATAAATATGCTCAGGTCTTAAATTCTTCGACAATGTTGACAAAGCTACCTTTTCTTCTCTAACATCTCAGCTTTTCAAAGTATACAGCAGGTATAAGCCTACTCCTGACATATCCTGGAATCTGCTGAAAAACATTCCTTGATTTATTATGGCCTCACTCCAACTGCTCTTCTGCTTGACTTTTGTTTTTAATTGTACCTACTAATTTAAATTCATCAATATGTTGCTTTATAACAGTTTATGTATATTTTTAACACACATATAGGTGTGCTATGTACAAATTAAGTCAAATAGCATATGGTTCTTCTCCTAATTTCCCTCGTACCACCTCTTCTGTACCTGTTAAGAGTACTTGATTCCCTAGCCAGGAAGGATGATAAACAGGCTTGGTCAAATTTACTAACCAAATAGATGATGCCAACAAAGGGCATCGAATTATTTGGGAAGTACCTAAGATGAAAATGCTTAACATTTTAAATACAAACACATATGGGCAAAAAATAAACAACACAGGAGCAGTGATGGCCTTAATCCTAAATTTATTAGGATATATACCTACATATACATATGTAACACACAATCACTGATAAAACACACTGTAAACTTTATCTATAGATGTAAAGGGTGTTTAAATACTGAGGAAACACAGAGGGAGGTAGACTTCAGATGGTATAGTATTAACAAAGAATTGGTACACTGGTGTTTTATATTAAGTAGAAGTATTCCTAATAATTGAATTTATATGTATGTATAAATACAGATATAATATTAGGAAAAAATAATTAAAAATAACATTTTCTCAGTATGCAACCACTTGGGACTTTACAAAATAGGAAACTGTTTTTTTGATTATCAAATGCACCTTAAAAGGACACTTGGTGACGCTAGAGAGAGGACGTAGCCCAGGGCTGTGTCTTATGTAGTGTTTGCGATCTGGAAAAAACACATCCTGGCACCACGGGGCACGAAAAGCCAATGTCACCAACCCCATCCCATTTTGGCTGGACAGCAAATGCTGGATTTCAAAGTCTGAAGGGAAGCCCAAATTACAGAGTTAGAAAAATGTTTTCAAAATCAAGCTTCCAACATTTGTCCAATTAAAAATGCACTTACCCACTTAGGATTCCATTAAAATGGAATTCTGACAGTCTCAAAAATACATGTTTAAAAGGGATCCTGAGAACAGATATTTAAGGGATCCTCTCCTTAAATATCTGCTGTACTTTAATGATACTGGCTGTGCGAAGTTCAAAGCACAGAATAAAGATTCTCATCAGATCACACATTTTCAAATACCTCCACCCAGAGCACCACTGAAATAATTCTGTTTTGATCACACTGAGTACTTGGGACTGGCAAACCTTTTTTTAGTTTTAGTTCTTTTCTTTAACCAATAGGTGGCAATCTTTATTGCCAAGAATATTCAGGCAAAAGATTCAGTTGGGTAAGATCGTTTTTTTTTCTCCCTCCTGTCAAGGCTCAGAATTTTTTTTCTTACACAAATGAGCTATTTGACAAATGACTGGTAATGGTAAAAAAATCAAAGAGTTGTAATTTACTAAGTCACTGTAATTTTGGCTTGGAAGAGAAAAAGACAACCTGGAAATCTCCTCAAAAATAAACACCAAAAACAGGAGATATTTTTCGGGGGTTGAGGGAGGACCCAGCATGGTTTTGACAGTATTATCTCCAAATACAGCAAAGAAAAAGTACACAGTATACCCGGATAGCATAATAAAGATTCTGGAACGTCTATCAGTGAAATTGTACAGGTAATGAAGCCATACAAATAGAAAAAGAACACAGGGGTTAACCAGAAAACATCTTCAGAGCACTAGCCCAGTGTTTTTTTTTTTTTTTAATTTTCTTTTGAGGCAACGCATACACAACTCTGGCAAATTCAGTGACCTTTTCGTTGAAACTGAGGTACTCAAGTTTGCATCTTACAAAGAATTGGTATCACTACCGTTGTTGTCTAACTTATGTAATTCTGCTGTAATTGAATCTCACTTCTTCTTTGGATAGCCTCAAAAGAAGCTAAAAAAGAATTCATTACTATGGAGACAAAACACTTCTTCAAATAATTTTCAACTGTTTAAATCGGCCCCAGATCTTTATTTCCTGTAGTTCAACAACTCGATTCCTTTCATTTCCTTCAGGTCTAAACATATCACTTAAGTCTATGAAATATTTTTATCTGTCTGTGGCAAATGTGTTTTTCATGGTTTTGACTGGCATCAATGAGTATATCTGGCTTTCACCAGATATTTGGTTTTTAATACTCTATAATTAGTATTGTGATGACGCCACCTCCCTGAAATCCCTGGCTTGTAGAGTGTCATTAATTCTATTTTACAGATGAGAAAACCAAAGTTAAGGATGTTACTGTCTTTAGGTCACACAGCAAATTAGTTACAGCAATTAGAACTAACGGTTGGCAAAGGGCATTATTCAAAGCCCTGAGATGCTCGGCCGGTGCACAGGGCTCCGTGAAAGCAAGAACAATGAAAAAGGACGCTGAACAAAAGTGTGATCGTTGCTTGGGTGCTCCTGTAACATCAGTAACGAACGCATTCTCCAACGCATCTTTACAAGCCCAGAGAGATCAAAACTTAGCCTATGTAAAACTCAACCATCTTAAAATTAAAAGAAAAAAATATTAGAATTCCTCAACTTACCATAACTTGCCACTGTTAAATATATTCATTCACAATGCTATAAATAATGATGAAACCTAATAAGAGATGTGCTAATTTACTACAGAAATTCAAAAATTTCCTCCAGCCCAGAGGCTATTTTGATTAGAAAACAAGGGACAGTTAACAAGATCCATCACATACTGCACACCATGTTCTTTTCGGATGCGGCAATGTATTTCCTTCCTTTTGAAGATAGCAGCTGAGTCTGAGAATCGACCCAAAGCAGAGAGGCTTAGATGCCCGATTTAATCCGGCAATTAACTGTGAGTCACTTCACCCCTGTTTTGTCCCCTCAATAACAAAATAATTCCTTGTGCTCCAGGGATGCAGGGAGGTTGATAAAACTGCACACAATGTTGAATTTCTTAGAAACTGTAAAAAACATGGGATGTGTCATGCAATGGAATACTACAGAATTCTAGACCATGTTCAGTTAAAAGCTATAATTTCTCACCTCTATTCCCACTGATGGTCATGGTAGATCTGAGACATTCCAAACAAGTACGTTTTTCTAAAAACATACACTGACTTAAGGCTAATCTTAGAAAACAAAGAAAGAAAACTTAAAAGCTGACTAGTCAACTACTTAGGGAAAAGCAGCATTGATATATTCGGCATGAGCTACAATTACAGTTACAACAAAAAACTCTTCTTTCTACCTGAGAAATTTAACTTACTATTCGATATAAAATGTGCAGTTAGAAGGAAAGTTTTCAGAAGGACCACTAAGTGAGCTTCATGTTCTAATTAAAAGAAATAAATCCTAAAGTCTGTAATTATGACCTGTTTAGGTGAGAAACTTTCAACATATGCTTCCTGCTAGTTCTCACTGAGGAACAGACTTTTTCATACATACTTCAGTCTTACATCCATGCAAACACTCTTCACAACTCTGCACCAGGTCAGTTCTTTTGTTTTTCTAGCTAACTAGTATTTTAAAAAAAGAAAAAAAAAAATCAAGGTGAATTATTTCATTGTTAAAAGGTTTTTATGTATAAATAAAAGATCACCAAGGCTCAATGGTTAACAGAATCTGGGTTTGCCCCAGATAAGTCATACTGCTGCTCATATGCCTCTGTTGAATCCAGAGGAATGTAATCTTAGTAAAGATATAATTAATGCAGCTATAGAACACTCCAAATTAATGCTTTAATTTAAACTACATCTGTCTAATCTTCTCATTGTAAGAGACTAGAGTACCTAATGCTTGATTCTAGAAGAGCAGGAAGTAAACGAGTAAAGAGAAGAAACTGAAGTTCCTTAATTGTCCATGAAACTTAAGGAACCATTTTATGAAGCTTCAATTAAACAGCCTCTTGTCACCCGGGTCCATGTGGTTGTTCAACAGCAGACTCTTCAGAATCTGGATCCCAAAGCTAACTTGCTTCTTCCTCCTGAGCCCCCAAAGTGAACTGAGCACTTGCTTTATGCTAAAGGCCTGGGATGGAAGCTTGTCATGATGTAGCTTCTTTTTGGTCACCATATCAGACTGTCTCTAAAGTAGAAGAAAGGCTACACAAGGGGCTATATGTGTTTACTGCGGTTGCTTACACTGTCCCATTGAGGAAAGAACAGAAGTTTTCCAGCTCTCAGACCCGCACCCAAGCAAATATACTCCTTTTAAGTGTGCTTTGAGCAGATTCACTTTTCTTTTACATAACTAAAAAAAGAAAAAGAAAAATCAAGTCAAATTATTTCCATTTTAAAAGGTTTTTATGTAGAAACAGAGGATAAGATGGTTGGAAGGCATCACTGACTTGATGGACAAGAGTTTGAGCAAGCTCCAGGAGTTGGTGATGGACAGGGAAGCCTGGCATGCTGCAGTTGATGGGGTCACAAAGAGTCGGACGTGAACTGAGCAACTGAACTGAACTGACGTAGAAATAAAAGATCACTGAGGATCAGTGGTTAACAGAATGCTCTCCAGACAACATTCTGGGAAAGATACAACTATTAATATAAATTCTTAGTGGGGTCCAGGCCTCCTCTCCCCTCCACAATGAACTGTAATCAGTGACCTCTGTGGACAATTGGCTACAAATTATGATACTGCCCAGGCTCTAGAGTGAAACGATTTATTTAGCTGCAGCTATGGTAGGACAGAGTTGTTTCCTTACCCTGCCCTCTTTTAATTCACTGAGACTTCCCTTCAAAAATGTTCTAGGTTACGACCTCCATGGATGGTTCTTCCCAGAGCTGAATTTTCTCTGAGGAAAATCCTCTCATCTAGTTGGAGTTCGCAAGAGAAAACACCTTTTTTTTAAACAGGAAATAGAACATCAAAACCCTTCAAAGTTTTATGTATCTAGTTAGAGCAGAGGAACAAATCTTCTCTTAAAATGATACCTTAAGAGTTCAGAGGGCCTAGTAGGTTTATAAATCTATCAGAGAAGTGAAAAAAGAACAATTCTTCTGACACCAAGAACAGAAATACAAGTTACTTTCACATAACACAGAGGCAAAGTGCTCAAAAATGGGCCTTCCTCTTTCTTCGTGGCCTTTTGTAAATATTGCAACAGTGGACCAGTGGGAATTCTGGCAGGAAAAAAAGTCCCATCAGAGACTGGCTTTTTGTTTAAAAAAGAAAAAAGTCTTGCTTATGCAGAAAATTCTTGCTTTTTCCATTATGTGGTGTCTGGGGGAGGGTGGGAAGAGGAAGGCTTCTTTCTATATCTGTAGAGCACTGTAATTTAAAATGAGTCATGTAAAACATAAATGAAAATGTTAACCTCTGAGAACAGGGGTCAGTAAATTTTATTCCCACTTAGATCCAGTATTCTCTGGCAAGCTTGACTAAACTCAAACCAGGGGCTTTCCCTATAGATTCAGCAACTTACCCAGAAACTGAGCGTTAAGTCTGAAAGAAGACAAGCTTAAGAAAGAGGCCCTGTGAATTTGAGAAATCCTTGTCTATGGCTGAGCTTTGGGCTAACTGGTCAACCCCTCATACCTCCCATTTAATGGGAGTGAAGCTTCCCCTATCCCAGCTACAGAGGATACCCTAACTTCTAAGAGGGGAAGAATTTTCTGCCTTAGAGTTAAAATAGATTGCAGTAACGGACACTGGAAAAGCATTTGAGGGCCTGTCTACCCTTGGAAGAACTCTCTGAGCCCCCAAGCTGTGGTTCACTGGAACTAATGCATCAAGTAAAAACATTAAATCCATCTTGATGATTTAACAAAACCACCTAGCACCTAGGACTTTTTCTTTGGCTTCTGACATCATGACTGACATGAACTTAAGTTTGGCTGCTGTGTTCCCTGAGGAAGACCCAACCAGAGGCCACATGGGGACATTCAGTCAGTCCCCTGATCCATGTTCTAGCTTCAACTGTTCTCAGAGCTGCTCTCTTTTCGGAGTAACAATTAACCTTTTATTTAAATGACACATTAAAACACACATACTCTTCTAGACTAGCACTGCTATCAAGAAGTTCAACTCCAGATTTAAACATTGATACTGTTCTGATAGCACAACACTTTTGCATGAACGGAATGAGGTCACTGTTTTAACTTATAGAGTTCATATTCTTCCCTTTTTACTGCAAGAAAACTGTTAGAGAAGTTGACATTTTCATACAAATTGTCTCCAAAAAGTTTTTGGTTTGACATATGGTTCAAGCACATGATCTTGACAGAGACAAAATATCAGCCAATCAAGCATTTTTAGTATCTGTCTTTAACATTTTTCAATTAATTTGAGGGTAACCTGATTATAGAGCAAAGATTACAAAGATGTGAGACTGTTTAAAATGTCTGCCTTTTAGTATTTGCTTTCAGAACCTGTGATTGCTTTAATGACATGATTTCTGGAGAAGTTACTTCTACTAGAGGTTCCTTCCTTCCCCATTTTCCTTGGAGGATGATACAGGTTGGAAAGCACACATGCATGCCAAGTCTCAGCTGTCTACCATCTACTACATCAGATGTCTAATGTCATCTACTAGGTTGTTTTTTCTAAGCCACCACCTATAAATAGCACTAAATAAACAAAATTATGGAGATAAAGCACAGAGCAAATGCTCACGCATGCTAGCAAACATATCAATAAAGAATAAACTTGGAACTTTTCATCTCAGAGGTAAAACATTTCATCTGACACATATTTAAGAAAGGAAAGAGGTAGCATTCAGAGTCAATGAACTAAAAAGTAAAATTTTAAAAATTGCATATACAACCTTTTTAGCAAATCAAAATTCATGTAATCATTCAACTTGCTGTTCAGTCACTAAGTCATGTCTAACTCTTTTGCGACCCTATGGACTGCAGCCCATCAGCCTCCTCTGTCCACGGAATTCTGGAGTGGGTTGCCATGCCGTCCCTCCAGGGGATCTTCCCAACCCAGGGATCAAACCTGGGTCTCCTGCATTGGCAGGCGGATTCTTTACTACTGAGCCAACAAGGGAGCCCTCATCATTCTACTACTGCTACTACTAAGTTGCATCAGTCGTGTCCGACCCTGTGCGACCCCACCAGGCTCCCCTGTCCCTCGGATTCTCCAGGCAAGAACACTGGAGTGGGTTGCCATTTCCTTCTCCAATGCATGAAAGTGAAAAGGGAAAGTGAAGTCAGTCGTGTCCGACTCTTCGAGACCCCATCGACTGCAGCCCACCAGGCTCCTCCATCCATGGGATTTTCCAGGCAAGAGTACTGGAGTGGGGTGCCATTGCCTTCTCAACTAAATGACCATAAATGAAAGGTCTAGAATAAGGTAACAAAATTATCAGAGCCTGTACCACCTCTGTCTAAAACATTGAGTATCAACTCTGTGAGATGGATTTCCGGGAAAAGTAACATCAATCAGTAGTGGTCTATTCAACGTGCATAAACAAGAGACTTCCCTCCCTTCCTTTTAAGAAGGTTTAATTACTCTATTCACCCCAACCCTCTCCATTTCCCCTTCTTAGGAAATTATACACAAATGTGAGACAACATAACCTGAAGGCTATTAACTATATTTACTAGCATATAAAATTTGGAACATTTCAAAATGAAAACTAAACACAACATATGACACAGCCAAAAGATGGTCCTTTAGGGACCCGGAGACTCTGAAGCCAAAGCCTTGGTTGCATTTTAAATTCTTCTAGAAAATGGACTGAGCAGGGGTTGCCCAAGAGATGAGAAGGACAGTGGTTTTGCATTCTGGAAAAAGATCATTGTGAAACTGACCCTTTCCTTCTCTTCTGGAGTATATGAAAGGAACTAGCCTCAGAGCTATACTATAACTAACCCCTCCCCCTCGAAAAAAAAAAATCCCACAAATATCTTCACTCTTAAAGAATATAAATTACTGAAAATATTAAAGAGATGTAGTTACTAGGCTGAAATTCACCCAAAGCAGCTCAGGGGATGAAAACAGTTAACCAGTGACAACTGGTTTATGTGGCCACACTGCCTTCAGATAAGCAGAGGTCTCAGCCCACTGCACAGTCTCCGGAAGCTGGCAAAGCAAACAAGAGCAAACATTTTGTGTGTCTAGTGAGGCTCTTCCTTAATTCAGGTCAAAGTCGGATGACTCTAATCACAGAAGAGCTGCATAGATGTGATCTGACAAGAAATGGAGTTTTAACCTAAACAACTGTACATTTTATGTTCCAGTATGTTTAAACTTCCTCTAAATGTTAAAGCTGACCAGGTTTCTCAAGCTTCCCTTGAGGGAAAGATTAGACCACAAATGACAGTTACAATATAACTGTGCATGTAACTGCAGACAGTGACGGTCAGGAAAGCAGCGAGTTAGAGCTAGCTTTCAATCCTTTCAAGCCTGTTTTAGCGAAACACCAGATCAGTTATATTTGCATAATCAACCCAACAATGACTTTCCTATATTGCCTTATATACTGCTCTAGCAGATAGATATTTACATAAACACTGTCTATATAAATGTTATTAAACACATAAATTATATAACTTTATATGTTACATGTTACATACATGATTATATATTAGTTATACCATTTTATAAGTTTATGTTTTGTTTATGTTTTACGTATCTATGTATATATATAATATATATAATAATATATCTATCGATATAGATATATTAAACATTTTGAGAAACCTAGCCAAGTGAGGGGTGACGCAAAGGTTAATATTTTAACCATTTAATAAGCCGCACAGCTTCCAACTGCCAAGGGAAGGAACTGTCCCTTAAAACTAATCACCTCTTCCCAGTCTGTTCCGATGAGGTTCTTTTGCTGAACCCAAGAGCAACTCGTGCATTTGTTTCATTCTCTTTAGATTTTCTTGGGTCTATTGCCTGAGAATGGAAAAACCTGGTTAACTTTTTTTTCCCCCCCGACAGCAGACCACAGCATAGGTCACTGGCAAACCAGGAGATGATCTGTCCTCCTGGCTCGGAGACTGTGGCCAGAAACACAGCAGTGTCACACAGCACCAACAACACTACCTAAGCATGCTTCCACTGCATCACACCGTCACTTACGAAGGCTGGGTCAGGACTTCCCTGCTGGTTCAGCGTTCATCTGCCTGTCAGTGGAGGGGACTCGGGTTCAATCCCTGGTCTAGGAAGATTCCATATGCTGCGCAGCAGCTAAGCTGGTGAGTGATAACCATTGAGCCCACACTCTGGAGCCCTCAAGCCCCAACTACTGAGCCTGTGTGCTCCAACCACCGAGGCCCGCACACCATAGAGCTTGTGCTCTGCGACAAGAGACGCCACTGCAACGAGACCCCACTCACAGCAACTAGAGGAAGACTGCACGCAGCAACGAAGAGCCAGTACAGCCAGATGTAAATAAAGAAAGAAAGAAAGCTGGGTCAAAAGTCACACAGCTGGGGTCAAACCCTAACTCCTGCATAAGCTATGTGACTATGGGCCATCAACTAAGCTTTAATTTATTTTTAGAACAGATAAAACATTAAGGCCAACGTCATGAAACCTAATGAAAAGTAACATGTCAATGTAGCAAAATGTTAGAATAGCATCTGACACAAAACAAGTATTTGTTGAACACACAAATATAGGTAGGTAACAAATTGAATTTTATATTTCTGTATGTATATATATGTTGATATATGTATTTCTTTAAATTTGCATACACAGTAAACATTTTCTCCATGTCAATAATAGTTTTGCCCTTTGTTGTCTAGTTGTTTTTTTAATAAATATGCCTAGGTATTTGGAAAAAATATATCTTACAGTTTTATTCTTCTGCTAATTATTTTTAAGATAATCAAAATGAATTTCTTTTCAATCTATGCTTTTCTAATTATAAAACTTAATGAAACGGCAATTTTGAAGTTCACCCTCCTGACAAGAGAAGTTGAGCGTATCTCCCTGAGTTCTTGATTATCAGAGAACGCCTCTCAATTCCTTCCACATAATATGTAAGGAAGCAACACACTGAGGTCTTGCATCACCATTTTTCTTCCTCAAAACTCCATCCACCACCTTGGCTTTACTGGTACAAAAGAGAAGGAAGCCTGAACTTAGGTTTGTGATAGTTAAGCAGATATTTTGGCAAGATGTTTGATAGTATTCTTAAACAAAAATTTTTTAATTGTCAAAACATATCTAGAGGTGGCCTTTCATTGATCTTATCTGAACAATGTGAGTAACACTTTCAAATCAGCACAAAATACACACAGGCTTTTTCTTATATTTGTTTTTTTTTCATTTGATATGACTTGGTTCTTTCTCATTTGTCAACACTTAAAATCCCCAGGTTGTATCTTTTCACAATGCATCTACAATCTTCTTTATTTTTATTCTCTCTTTGGACTCTAGAAGAGCTTTGAGTTTCTCCTCCACGACATTAATTTTACTTTCAGGAGAAGGCAATGGCAACCCACTCCAGTGTTCTTGCCTGGAGAATCCCAGGGCCGGGGGAGCCTGGTGGGCTGCTGTCTGTGGGGTCACACAGAGTCGGACACGACTGAAGCGACTTCGCAGCAGCAGCGTTAATTCTATTCTTCATTGCCATCTCCTATGGATTTTAATGTGCTATACAGCATTCTTAATTTCTTTACAATTTTTTCTTAATGGTTTCACTCTCATCTCATCCCATCTAATTCTTTTTAGCTCATTATCATCTAACTGCTTTCTGTTCCTCTTTCATTTGGGCCATTGTTTGGCGGTCTGCTCTTCCTTCAAATCTCGCTATGATCTCTCCTTTCCTTTACAAAGCAATGTTTTTCAGCTATTTCCCCCCTCTTATTTATTGGTCACTATACAGGGAGATATCTGCCTAGCCCTGGTGTTTGCTCTGAGCTACTGCTGATGCACATTGGGTGCTGGCTTCAGACCAAGAGCTGGTGGGCAAGTTGAGCTGAATAGTTCCCAGGCCAATTTCCAATGTGATTTTCATTGCAATATAGTTTTGCTGAAAGCAAACCTTCTCCAACCTTTACTGCCAAGGCTTTCTGAAGCTCTAAATGATGGTGGACTCAAACAATACTCAAACCCTCAGGAAATACAGCTCTAACGCTACCCGACCTCCAGCACTTGACTTTTATGGAGTAAGATTCTCAGGATGTAACAGTAATACAGCCCCAATCCACCCCACCCCCAGCTCTGCCTGGTTATTTTCTGAGTTATGACCTTCCACTGAATAAAAAGGCACTGTTGGAGGAGATTAGAAAGAGGAAGGGAAGAGCATTCTGGGGACAGCTGCTAGGAGGCTCTTTCTGAATTACAGGCAGAGTCAGCAAGGACATGGCTCTGCTTACCTATTTTTAGGTGTCAAAACTTATTCTGCCCGTATTTTTAAACCCAGTTCCGTTTGGCTTACGGTAGACACTTCTCCAGCTAGTTCTAGTTTTTGTAACTGTTTAGAATGTAAGGGCTTCTCTCTACCTTCTTAGAGACTCCAGCGAGAAGCATGTCAGGACTACCAGGCAGACACCTTTTTAAAGCAGAAAACTTTTAATAAGTTTCCTTTTTAATTGAAAAAATTAATAATCATCAAAAATAAAAGCATCCAAGAATTTTTACTGGCACTCACATCCCTAGAGAGACTTTCTCTGTGTAATGTCACAGTGTCCTTTTAAATTAAACACCTAGAAATAAAATTCACCTGAGCCTTTCACTTGCCCTCATCTACCCTCTTGTCGTCAGAATTCAGGTAACAAAAACACGATGTTTATGTTATAAACTTGGCAGTGACTAACATTCTTGAGAAATAAAGTTTGACATTCAAAGGAATTTAGTCATTTAGCCAAACTCTAAAAATGGCATTTATTGCTAATTTTGACAGAACTCAGGTACAAGACTTCATATTCACGTGATTTCATTTGAGATTTCTTATAATTAGGAATTTTAAGCAGCTGCTAGCCACATGCCAAAACACGTAATTTTTATGCTGAATATCCTCAGGTTTGGGCTTTTAAGAAGCAGGTAATAACCAGCCTGTGCTCAATTTTAGCCAAAATGATTCAATTTTGAATCAGAAGTCAGAAAATGTGGAGCTCAGGGAAACATTTGAGGCAGACATTTAACTTCTTCAAAACTAACCACTTATCAATGGTACACAGCTTTCAGGTATCTGAGAAAAACTGCACGTACACACATGGAACCCCAAACTTGGTTTCAGGTTCACGGCCTTATCCATTATCAGTCTCTTTGTGACTCAACTCTTTCATATTTTTAGCAACATAAGAAAACTCTGTAAGTTGTAGGTAAAATAAGATAATTTGTGTGACTGTATGAATGTAACAGCCAATTAAACTTAACAGATTAAATACACATAATTACAGACCACCCAAAAAGCAGAAAATAGTTGACTTCTTCAGTTACTGGTAACTCCACAACAGACTGCTTCACGAGACCCACCCAACTGTCTGCTGGAGCGTTCTTGAACCTCTGAATGCTGCTTTCAGGGAGCCCCCCTTTCAAATATTTATACAATCATTTGAGCTTTAGTTTCTTATTCTGGGAAATGGTTATAATAATGCCATATTTGCAGAGTGGCTATAAGGATCAAAGGAAAAATGTCTTTAAAATGCCTAGCAGAATGCTTAGCAAACTGTTAAGTCAGCAGATTTTTAGGGTGTATTTTGAAAAAGCCATTTTCAGTATTTAAATAAATACATGGGGAAACATGGGACAATGACTCTAATGTATACTTTGATAACTAAATTCTGTAGATAATCACTGAGCAATTATTTACCAATAAAATCACATCTTGCTCTAACTTCTTTGAACCTCTCTCCTTTGAAAATGGAAAATTTACTTTTTGCTCCTGGAAGAAGCATGGCAAGACCTAAGTTAACCATGCTGTAAAATTCTCTGAAATTATAAATTAACAATGATACAAGTATTCAACGACATTTCCATAGTTAAGACACAGGAATACAAAGAAATTTCAAATGAATTATTTATTGATAAAAGAAGCAACATTCTTAAACATTAGAAAAATTTTCAAAAGAATAAAAATAAAATAATTATTTTATTCAAAAGAATAAAAATAAAAAGAGTGCAGATTCAAAATAGATTATTCTATGAACAACCTCAGGTCATTTTGAAAACTGCATGTTCCAAACCACAGTAGCCAGTGGGAACCAATGCTGCCTTTCTCTGTGGTGGTCGTCCCACATGCTGAGTCTGAGGGCACCTTGCCATTTTCCTTCTTAAGGTAAAGTCTGGGAGATAACACTGACCACACAGTAGTCCCTCTAGTTTTACAATGCACACTTACCTAACACTTATGCAAGAGGATTATTCTCTTGGGTAGATGTTTTAATATGTCTATCTCATAAATTGGAAGAAGTCTAAATAAGTCTTTAAAACTTGACTAGGCAAATGTTATAAACATCACCTCCTGCCTTGGAAAATTTAACAAAAAACCCACTAGAAAAATCCCTAGGAGCTCTGATCACATATCACGTCAACAAATTCAGTTATACCACACAGACACAGGCCAAGGGAGGCATTCCATCAATGTCTTTTAACTCGCTGATGAACTGCAATGTGTAAAATGGGAAGACTCCCAAACCAATTTTGATGCCAGCAATAAAGGTAGAGCATAAATTCTCACGCTGGTGAAATAGATCTTAAAATCACACAGTACATAGATCTGAAAAAACTTGGTACCAATTTGGCACTTTCATTAGCAACAAACTTGGTACCAATTTGGCACTTTCATTAGCAACAATCCCACATTATCCCAAGTATAGACCTGTAATCAGAGCTTGCGTCAGGTCACGTGAGCACATCTGCTCAACTGTCCTTGTTTATTTCTCTGAGTTCCTTCCTTATTTTCTCTTCTAGCTTCTGGGTTACACTATTATTATTATTTTTTTTTTGGCAGGGGCTTCCCTGCTGGCTCAGACGGTAAAGAATCTGCCTCCAAGGCAGGAAAGACTCGGATTTGATCCATGGTTCGCGAAGATTCCCTGGAGAAGGGGATGGGAACCCATTCTAGTATCCTTGCCTGGAGAATTCCATGGACAGGGGAAACTGACAGGCTATAGTCCATGGGGCTGCAGAGTCAGACACGACTGAGCAACTAACATACACACACATACGTGTTTTGGCTGTGCCCTTCAGCGTGTGGGATCCCAGTTCCCTGACCAGGGGCTGAACCTGTGCCCCATGCACAGGAAGTGATGGAGTCTTAACCACTGGAGGACCAGGGAAGTCATGGTTGGCATTACTGCGGAAACACTACCAGTGAGAACCTACATTTTCTGGGTTTTGGTTGCCCAACAATTCTTATAAACAGGAATGGAGAAACTTTTACTGGTCAAGTGTCACTGCTGCTGCTGCTGCTGCTAAGTCGCTTCAGTCGTGTCCGACTCTGTGCGACCCCAGAGACGGCAGCCCACCAGGCTCCCCCGTCCCTAGGATTCTCCAGGCAAGAACACTGGAGTGAGAGGTTAAAATAAAAATATAGCCACTACTCAAAAGATCCAACATCTACTTCTTATTTTACAAGTAGAGACCACTAAGATAATTAAGAAGGGTTATATAATTTACAGAAAGCAAAGCTGAGTGGAATTTTTGATTCAAATGATATATCACAGGGATTTCCATTTCACATATGCCTACATTTTCACCATCTTTTGTATCAGATTTGATCATCAAATTACAAATAGTCTCCTACAATGGAGTGTAACGAACTCACAGTGCTAAGTTTAGTAAGCATCAGATTGTGACAGGACAGAAGAATCTATACGTGCTGCATGATACAAGCAGCCAACCAAGAACAGACAAAATAGATGAGTGCAAACACCCCCAAGCAAGAAACAGAGCAGAGAAGGTATTCAGGAAAACGACAGCCAAACTTTAGGTGGCATAGAGTCAGTGGGACAAAGTTCTGCATATAAAAATTAAACATAAAGATCTTCTGCTTGCCTGTTTTTAACTGCAAGGTTATGTCTTATCAGAACATTCTAAAAGTGCATACTGCATGCAATTATCATAGCAGATGCAAATCAGAGTCTTTTATATAAATTAGTAACTAGGAATAACACATTTACTATATAAAGTATTTTATACTTTAGACGCTTTACCGTCTGAGCCACCAGGGAAGTCCATATGAAGTATTCTAACATTCCATTAAACCTGACATTTTAGGGAGCTGTACCGAGTAATTCAGATAAAGCCAATTTCTAGTTCACTCTGACCTCCTCTATTTAGATTAGTTTCACTTAAAGCTGAAAACACTGTTTTGATATTGAATGCTATAAATTCAATCAAGACCTCAAAAATTAAGATACAATCCATCATATAATTATGCCTCTCATTTCTAGTTAAAATATCAACTTATTTTCTCCCATTTTAGCCTTCAAACCAATTTTATGTCCTTCCTCATGGAAATTTGTTAGCAACAAAAATACACAAATATGCAACAGCCAGCTGTACTGCTGACATCTGTTTTGTTTTACTAAGAAAAACATGGATATGTAAATAGCATCTAATACTTGGTATTCTTATTTGCCAGAGGTACCATATTCTCCCCTTTTGGGAAGCCACTTAGCATGTAAGATGCCATGTGTTGCTGAATTTCAAATTTTTGAATGTTTATTTTCTCAAACTCTGACTTACTGAAAAGTGCTTATTAATCAGAATTCACAATTTAGCCTGTTTTAGACAAAGATGTGTTCACTTAGAAACCAGAAAAGACTGACATCAAAGTTATCAAAGGATCTATTGACAACTAAGCTAAAAAGTTAAAACAGAAACACTTTTAACATACAGCGTTCTCATGACAAAGAAAACTGTATCAGAACATTAACATTAGCTAGGTTGCTAGTAAACAAAACAGGATCACCCCACTTATGCAGCTCCTGTTTGAATCAGAAGTGGGAAGGCTTTGCTAGGTTGCACAGATATAGACATTGGACCCTTTACCATTTTGGAAAAAAGAAAACAGAATGAAACCTGTAGAGCCAGTAGCCTTAATAAAAGCCTCTGAAGTATAACTCGCTTAAATAAAATGTAATACTAAGTTTCATACTGCAGCTGAGATTCTAAATGACACAGGTCGTGGAATCCTGGTAGGAAAGCTTTTCCTCTAATAATGTCTTATCTGTAACCCTGAACTTAGCTGTCACGGAAGCTCCAGGAAAGAGTATCAAGAACTTCTCTTCTAATAACAGACTGGAAGAAGGAGGGAGGAGTTCTAAACTCTAGCCGAAGTGGTTCTAAACTCTAGCCGAAGAGGAGAGCGTCCAGCTCATTCCTACCCGAGAGAGAGGAGCTTCCAGCTCCTTCTCACCTTGGGGTGGCCTGCAGGTTTCTAACGTGGCTGGGTCAGCTGCGGGTGGAACCTTCCTGCTAAAAAGCAGCAAAGGTGAGAATCCTTTTTCTTCTCATCAATTTCCTTTTCAAATAACTGTGGATATGGAAATTGTTAATTAGGGTTACTTCCTCTGGGGAAACTAAATAAATAAATTTAAAATTAACAGGGACAACATCTTAAAGTAAGAGAATTCAGTAAGAAGAATAGAAACATTGGTGCTTCTGAGAGAATTGTGTTCTAATATGTAACTAAATGCCTGAGTGATATATTCTATCATGAGAAAAGTGGTTAGGCTCACCTGATTTTATAAAAAATGATTATCACATTTTTTCCCCCCCAGGCCTGCTCTTTAATCAATTACATTGACATCTTTCAGCAGCACTTTTCTCTTCTTACTAAAACACAAAAGAGCAAACACATATATTGGGAATTCCCTGGCAGTCCAGTGGTTAGGACTGGGTGTTTCCACTGCTGGGGCCCATGGTTCAATCTCTGGTCTGGGAACTAAGATCTCCACACTCCCGCCTGCCCCTCCAAAAAACCACTTAGATATTAATATCTGGGTAAAAATTTCTATTGTTCTGACTTTTTTCTGATTGGTCAGAAGTTAAAGACAGGACACCAAGGCCCTGATCTTCAAGTATCCTATAACCAGGCCTGCTTGCTCCCCAAAGCAGAGTGACTGACAGGGAGTCCACACCAAAGTGAAAGGTCTCACCCCGTCACTGGGGGGCGCTGAGCACAGTCCTCCGGCGTCGCAGCCAAGTCTCACTTAAGCAGGAGAAAAGGTGAGGAAAGTTGTGGCAAAGCAGATTCTGAACTAAAACAGAATTCATAAGGCAGGAATTCGTGAGGCAAAGCAAACTATTTTCACGGGTACCATTTCTGTGGGCAACAGCAGTACGCTCTACCCCGGGGCTCGGCAGAGGTGTATAATTTGGGATCAGGTCGCCATCCTGTGTGACCTCTGTAGAGTGTAGCCGATTTATGTGATTTATTACAGCTGGCTTCCCAGACAGGGAACGATAACCGTGAAGGGACACACAAATGCAGAGTGTGAAAAATGGAAAAAGCACGTGCCTGGGGAGACCGTGAAAGCAAACACAAGCTGCAGGCTTTTCTCCTTTTCTGTTTAGAAAGAATTTTGATCAAAGTTTAAAATAAGCCACACCAAATGTGTGCTTTATGTTTTATATGTGGGACCAGCTGGGACCCACTGTCAGAGTCCAAAGTAGGAGCTGGGGAAGGAGTGTGTGGATGAGGGATGGAGGTGGGGATGAACTCAGATTCCTAAGTGATCACTCAGGCTAGCGGATTTCAACATCCTATACAAACTGACGTGGTCATGGAGTCTCGTTAGTCTAAATATTCCACATTAGCGTGACTTTAATTAAAGGACTGCAGAAGCCTGTCTCAAGAAATAGCCCCAGTGGACGCTATCTGAAAGAAACACATTTTGATTCTCTTGATTCTCTTATTCCTAAATCCTCACTTCCATCAACTCATTTCCTTGTGTCAGGGGAAATATGGCAGCGTGGTTAAAGAGGGCTGTGTTTACGGGAATGCCATGTCCCGTGCAAGCAGCCTGATGCAGAGAGGGTGGAAGGATGGCTTTTCAAGAGCTCACATGTCCTATCCACTGTGCACACCCATTACCTGCACCAGGCAGGGAAGAGGTTCTCTCCAGAGAGGGTAAAACAGGGTTTGACTGGGTTTGCAGAAACAAAATGTGCTGCTCATAGCTGCGATTTTAGCTTCCATGCAAAGAGGAGATAAAAGATGGGGATGGAGGGCATAAAATCTGTTCCCGAGGACACTTGCTCATCTTGACACAAGTTCTATTCACTTTGCTTAAGTGGCTGACAGAGCCACTCTCAGCTCCACAAACTTTCCTGCCAGCAGAACTACCAGTCCTAGGAAACGGGATAAAAAAATAACAGTTTTAGAGAAAGCCAGGCAACAGTCAAGGCCAAGGCTGCAAGATTCCTCAGACGTGAATGATGTGCATAAACAATAAACCGTGATGTCTAAAAACAGAAATGGGCTGCGGCAGACGACATACAAAACATATGGCTCATTTCCAGTCACGTGGGCTGTGAACCAGTTAGACGATGCATTTCAACAGCAAGCATCTGTCCCCTTGCTGAGCACCCACAGCACTGTTGGGACAATGGAGCATGCCCTGCCCTCACGGGGCTTACAGTCTACCCGAGGGAGCAGAAAATAAACAAAGGACACGGCAAGTAAATTCTGTAGTAAGTTAGAAGATAAATGCTTTGCCAAAGCAGAGAGGCAGGCTGCCACGTGAGACTGAGGTGGGCAGAGCCAGTCTCCTTGAGAAGAAAGCTTTAAGCAAAGAGTGGAGAGTAGGTCAGCCAAGAGAGTGTCCAAGCAGAGCACAAGGTGGGAAAGGGGCTTGAGGGGGGCTGCAAAGTGCATCAGAGGGCATACCACCTCTCTCAGGTCCTGACTTCATCTTTCATCCCTGCTTTCCAGCACAATTAGGCACTCAGATCATTTAAACTCCAAGAAACACAAGGTTATCCAGTATACAAACTCAATCCAAACAACAGGCCAGCGCTTCCTAAGAAAAGTGCATGCAAACCAGATAGGTGGATGACACACTGTCCCGAGAGGAATTCGGTGCCAGATCTTCAAATAGGTTTGTGACCCTCTTTTCCTCCCCAAAGTGAAACATGACAGCTTTACTTCTAGGAACATACAAGAAAAGTGGGGAAAGCATGTTGTTATCTAAGAGGGAACTTCTCACACAGATTCTACTTGGGGGCAGAGTTTAAGGACAACTTCCTTTTACAAACAGGGTAGGCAGTGAGGAGTCTTAAAGGCACGTCCCAGCAGCCTCCTTTTATTCCAAGCTCGTGGGGGCAGGGGTGCCTTGCCCACCACCCCCAGGACACTCCTTCCACAAAAGAGACCTGCATGTCATGGGGGTAACTCCTCAATAAAATAAAAACAGTCAAACCTGAAAAACAGGCTAAGTCAGGTGAAGGAGTAAAAACAGAAAAAAGGCCAATGAATTCAATTAGAGTAAGAAAAGAACCATCCTTTCTCACCTTCACATAATTTGTCCCTGCAAACACTTTTCAAATAAACACACTCTTAGGCAAACGAAATCAGAGTCCCACAGGTTCCAACAAATCTGTCCTTACAATTGTTTTCTCTATCAATCTGACATGCAACTACCATGAGCTGCTGAATCCTCTTCAGAAGACAAGATTAACATTTCTAGAAAATCTAATAGTTAGCTTCTCAATTCCCTACCCAACCTCCCCATATTACCTTTTCAACCTTTCAATGGCTCCTAATTTCTCATTTATATTCAGGCCTGCTCTTTACTTTAGTGCACATTATGAATCTCTTTCTTATTAAACTCTGCTAAAATTTTTCATTTTACTCTTTCTATGCATTCAAAAAAGAGAGAAAAAGCTGTTAAAAATCTCAATTGTTACCATAGTACATGAGAAAGAAAGCATTATAAAATATTTTATATTTTACAAAGAGAAAATTATTTTTACAGAAAAACTGGCTTTTCCGCATACTATAATCAAATGAAGTTATACCTTACAGCAGATTATCAAATGCAATTTTTGCTTAACACTTATTTTTACAAAATTTTTGTCCCTAATCTTGGCAAGGCACCCCTTTCCACATTTTAAATAATCTTTTCTACTCCAACTCAGATAGTTTTATGATTTTGTAATCTTTCGTACTGTGTGCATGCTCAGTCACTTAGTCATGTTTGACTCTCTGCGACCCTACGGACTGTAGCCCACTAGGCTCCTCTGTCCACGGAACTCTCCAGGCATGAATACTGGAGTGGGTAGCCATTCTCCTCTCCAAAGGAGCTTCCCAACCCAGGGATCGAACCTGGGTCTCTTGCATTGCAGATTCTTTACCATCTGAGCCACCAGGGAAGTCTCAAACTGCAACAAATGAAAATGAAGTGAAAGTCGCTCAGTTGTGTCCTACTCTTTGTGACTCCATGGACTAGAGCCCGTAGAATTCCGTCCATGGAATTCTCTAGGCAAGAATACTCCAGTGGGCAGCCATTCCCATCTCCAGGGTATCTTCCTGACCCAGGGATCAAAACGGGATCTTCAGCATTGGAGGCAGTTTCTTTACCATCTGAGCCAACACAAATTGCCAACAACCGATGGATCACAGAAAAAGCAAGGAGTTCCAGAAAACCATATACTTCTGCTATACTGACTACACCAGAGCCTTCAACAGTGTGGATCACAATGAACTGTGGAAAATTCTTAAAGAGATGGGAATACCAAACCACCTAACCTGCCTTCTGAGAAATCTGTATGCACGTCAAGAAGCAATAGTTAGAACTGGACACGGAACAACACACTGGTTCCAAATCGGTAAAGGAGTATGTCAAAGCTGTATACTGTCTAAGAATTTGTCCATTTCTTTCAAGTTGTCCATTTTCTTGGCATGTAGTTGCTAATAGTAGTCTCTTATGATCCTTTGTATTTCTGTGTTGTCTGTTGTGATCTCTCCATTTTCATTTCTAATTTTATTGATTTGATTTTTCTCCCTTTGTTTCTTGATGAGTCTGGCTAACGGTCTGTCAATTTTATTTATCTTCTCAAAGAACCAGCTTTTGGCTTTGTTGATTTTTGCTATGGTCTCTTTTGTTTCTTTTGCATTTATTTCTGCCCTAATTTTTAAGATTTCTTTCCTTCTGCTAACTCTGGGGTTCTCCATTTCTTCCTTTTTTAGTTGCTTTAGGTGTAGAGTTAGGTTATTTATTTGATTTTCTTCTTGTTTCTTGAGGTATGTCTGTATTGCTATGAACCTTCCCCTAAGCACTGCTTTTACAGTGTCCTACAGGTTTTGAGTTGTTGTGTTTTCACTTTCATTCATTTCTATGCATATTTTGATTTCTTTTATTTCCTCTGTGATTTGTTGGTTATTCAGCAGCATGTTGTTCAGCCTCCATATGTTGGAATTTTTAATAGTTTTTCTCCTGTAATTGAGATCTAATCTCACTGCATTGTGGTCAGAAAAGATGCTTGGAATGATTTCAATTTTTTTAAATTTACCAAGGCTAGATTTATGGCCCAGGATGTAATCTATCCTGGAGAAGGTTCCATGTGCGCTTGAGAAAAAGGTGAAATTCATTGTTTTGGGATGAAATGTCCTGTAGATATCAATTAGGTCTAACTGGTCTATTGTATCATTTAAAGTTTGTGTTTCCTTGTTAATTTTCTGTTCAGTTGATCTATCCATAGGTGTCAGAGGGGTTATGTAATACACCACATTAACAAATTGAAAAATAAAAACCATGATTATCTCAATAGATGCAGAGAAAGCCTTTGACAAAACTCAATATCCATTTATGATAAAAACCCTCCAGAAAGCAGGAAGAGAAGGAACATACATCAACATAATAAAAGCTATATATGACAAACCCTCAGCAAACATTATCTTCAATGGTGAAAAATTGAAAGCATTTCCCCTAAAATTAGGAACAAGACAAGGGTGCCCACTCTCACCACTACTATTTAACATAGTTTTGGAAGTTTTGGTCACAGCAATCAGAGCAGAAAGAGAAATAAAAGGAATCCAGATTGGAAAATAAGAAGTAAAACTCTCACTATTTGCAGATGACATGATCCTCTACATAGAGAACCCTAAAGACTCCACCAGAAAATTACTACAGCTAAGCAATGAATATAGTAAAGTTGCAGGATATAAAATCAACACACAGAAATCCCTTGCATTCCTATACACTAATAATGAGAAAATAGAAAGAGAGATTAAGGAAACAATTCCAACAAAGAGAATAAAATACTTAGGAATATATATACCTAAAGAAACAAAAGACCTATATATAGGAAACTATAAAACTATAAAAGAAATCAAAGAGGACACAAACAGATGGAGACATATATCATGTTCATGGATCGGAAGAATCATTATAGTGAAAATGAGTATACTACCCAAAGCAATCTATAGATTCAATGCAATCCCTATCAAGCTACCAACGGTATTTTTCACAGAGCTAGAACAACTAATTTCACAATTTGTATGGAAATACAAAAAACCCCGAATAGCCAAAGCAATCTTGAGAAAGAAGAATGGAACTGGAGAAATCAACCTGCCTGACTTCAGGCTCTACTATAAAGCCACAGTCATCAAGTCAGTATGGTACTGGCACATAGACAGAAATATAGATCAATGGAACAAAATAGAAAGCCCAGAGATAATCCACACACCTATGGACACCTTATCTTTGACAAAGGAGGCAAGAATATACAATGGAGAAAAGACAAGCCTTGGCTCAGATAGTAAAGCGTCTGTCTACAACGTGAGAGACCTGGGTTCGATCCCTGGGTTGGGAAGATTCCCTGGAGAAGGAAGTGGCAACCCACTCCAGTACTATTGCCTTGAAAATCCCATGGAGGAGCTTGGTGCAGGCTACTATCCATGGGGTTGCAGAGTCGGGCACGACTGAGCGACTTCACTTTCTTAGGAAGTGGCGCTGGGAAAACTGGTCAACCACTTGTAAAAGAATGAAACGAGAACACTTTCTAACACCATACACAAAAATAAACCCAAAATGGATTAAAGATCTAAACCTAAGACCAGAAACTATAAAACTCCTAGAGGAATGGGTATAACACTCTCCAACATAAATCACAGCAGGATCCTCTATGACCCACCTCCCAGAATACTGGAAGTAAAAGCAAAAATAAACAAATGGGACCTAATTAAAATTAAAAGCTTCTGCACAACAAAGGAAACTCTCAGCAAGGTGAAAAGATAGCCTTCAGAATGGGAGAAAATAACAGCAAACGAAGCAACTGACAAAGAATTAATCTCAAAAATATACAAGCAACTCCTGCAGCTCAATTCCAGAAAAATAAACAACCCAATCAAAAAATGGGCCAAAGAACTAAACAGACATTTCTCCAAGGAAGACATAAAGATGGCTAACAAACACATGAAAAGATGCTCAACATCACTCATTATCAGAGAAATGCAAATCAAAAACACAATGAGGTACCATTTCACACCAGTCAGAATGGCTGCGATCCAAAAGCCTACAAGGAATAAATGCTGGAGAGGGTGTGGGGAAAAGGGAACCCTCTTACACTGTTGATGGGAATGCAAACTAGTACAGCCACTATGGAGAACAGTATGGAGATTCCTTAAAAAACTGGAAATAGAACTGCCATATGATCCAGCAATCCCACTGCTGGGCATACACACCAAGGAAATCAGAATTGAAAGAGACACGTGTACCCCAATGTTCATCGCAGCACTGTTTATAATAGCCAGGACATGGAAGCAACCTAGATGTCCATCAGCAGATGAATGGATAAGAAAGCTGTGGTACATATACACAACGGAGTACTACTCAGCCATTAAAAAGAATATATTTGAATCAGTTCTAATGAGGTGGATTAAAGTGGAGCCTATTATACAGATTGAAGTAAGCCAGAAAGCAAAACACCAATACAGTATACTAACACATATATATGGAATTTAGAAAAATAGTAATGATAACCCTGTATGCGAGACAGCAAAAGAGACACAGATGTATAGAATAGTCTTTTGGACTCTGTGGGAGAGGGCGAGGGTGGGATGATTTGGGAGAATGGCATTGAAACATGTATATTATCATATGTGAAACAGATCACCAGTCCAGGTTCGATGCATGATACAGGATGCTTGGGGCTGGTGCACTGGGATGACCCAGAGGGAGGGGATGGGGAGGGAGGTGGGAGGGGGGTTCAGGATGGGAACACGTGTACACCTGTGGCGAATTCATGTCAATGTATAGCAAAACTAATACAATATTGTAAAGTAATTAGCCTCCAATTAAAATAAATAAATTTATATTAAATAAAAAAACAGGAAAATATAAGTGTTGGCCAAAAAAAAACAAAAAAAAGCTGTATACTGTCACCCTGTTTCTTTAACTTATATGCAGAGCACATCATGAGAAATGCCGGGCTGGATGAAACACAAGCTGGAATCAAGACTGCCAGGAAAAACATCAATAACCTCAGATATGAAGATGATACCACCCTTATGGCAGAAAGTGAAGAGGAACTAAAGAGCCTCTTGATGAAAGTGAAAGAGGAAAGTGAAAAAGCTGGCTTAAAACTCAACATTCAAAAAATTAAGATCATGGCATCCAATCCCATCACTTCACGGCAAATAGATGGGGCAAACAATGGAAACAGTGACCAACATTATTTTCTTGGGCTCCAAAATCACTGCAGATGGTGACTGTAGCCATGAAATTAAAAGATGCTTGTTCCTTGGAAGAAAAACTATAACCCAGACATACATATTAAACCTAGAAAACGTATTAAAAAGCAGAGACATTACTTTGCCAACAAAGGTCCAGCTATTCAAAGCTATGGTTTTTCCAGTAGAGATGTATGGATGGTGAGAGTTGGACTATAAAGAAACATGAGGGCCAAAGAATTGATGCTTCTGAACTCTTGAGAGTCCCTTGGACTGCAAGGAGATCAAACCAGTTAATCCTAAAGGAAATCAGTCCTGAATATTCATTGGAAGGACTGATACTGAAGCTGAAGCTCTAATACTCTGGCCACCTGATGCGAAGATCTGATTCATTTGAAAAGACTCTGATGCTGGGAAAGATTGAGGGCAGGAGAAGGGATGACAGAGGATAAGATGATTGGATGGCATCACTGACTAGATGGACGTGAGTTTGAGTAAGCTCTGGGAGTTGGTGATGGACAAGGGATGCCTGGCGTGCTGCAGTCCATGGGGTTGCAAAGAGTCAGACAGGACTAAGCGACTGAACTGACTGAATCTTTCATATGCTGAGAGAAATTAAATTTTTTTCCCTTTTGAATTAGTCTCCATATAAGGAAGTGTCTCTAACTTATAATATCAAAAGTCAAATGAAGAATATGTAGTTGGTAGGAAAAAAGAAACAATTATCACCTACCTCCCTTCACGCCCCCCTACCCCACCCCAGCTAAGTGAAACCATGCAAGAAACACAATGGTTGACAAAATTACATGTATATGTGTCAAGCTTTTTGGAGCATCTAGAAAGAAAAACTATTGTTTTGAACTGTCGAGTTAAATGTATCATTTGGGCATTACTTCTAACAAATGGTATAATGTTTATAAAACAAGTATCCCTGTTGGGCTGGGATGGAAGAGAAAAGCTCTTCTCTTCCAGTATCTTTAGTGAGTTCCTTGACTTTTATGAAATATTCCCAATTCTATTTACCCCTGCATTCTGCTTCTTCACTCTTGGTACTTCATTCATTTGAGCTAGAATAAGTCAATGTTAAAGAAGACACAAGAGTACCAGGAGCTTATCCAGAAATACAGTCAGTCTTACTTGACAAATAACCACTGCAGTTGGGTCCACCCATTAGAAACACATCTTTCCATACCTTTCTCTTGTCTGTGGGCAAAAGATTATACAGGGGGAATAAGGCTTGAGATTTACTAGTGAAGAAATGATCTGACAAGGCTGTTAACAGCAAAGCAGCAAAAGGCTTGTCCCTGTGAAACACCTTAAGGAATAGCTGTGCTCGGAGCTGAAGTGGGGACCATCTCCCATCAACAATGAGCGGGTTTTGGGGTTTCCCTGGTGGCTCAGTTGTACAGAACCCGGCTGCCAATGCAGGAGACACAAGTTCAATCCCTGATTTGGGAAGATCCCACACGCCTCGACGCAACTAAGTCCATGTGCCTCAACTATTGAGCCCGCATTCTAGAGCCTGGGGAACCACAGTTATTAAAGCGCAAGCGCCCGAGAGCCTGTGCTCTGCAACATGAGCAGCCACCACCATGAGGAGCCCGAGCACTGCAACTAAGGAGGAGCCCCCTTTGGCCATACCTAGGGAAAATGAAGACCCAGTACAGCCAAAAATAAATAAATGAAATTATATATATAAAGGAAAAAAAAAAACCATGAGTGGGTTTGGATCAAGGTGGCTTCCACTTGAGAAAAACATTCAGTGGCTTCTTTTTTTCTCATGAACAGACGACATGACCCAGGCAGCAAGAGGTTCCCTATGCATCTATACTAACTACAGGATCGAGTTTCAGCTTCAGCCAATACTCCTGGAGAAGAAACCAAGAGGCAGACACCAGGTTATAAAAACAACGGTTTCTTCTCTGCCGAGTTCTGTGGTCATTTTATTACTCTCTCCATTTTCCATGAAGATCATTTTCCATTAAATATACTTACATTAACCTTACCCTCTACTTTCCCCTAATGATTATTTGGATATACAGTACCAATTACATGAATAAGAATGCAATAGGTGTTTGATTCCACAGTGACTCTAATAATCGTGTTCAGAGACATTCACTAAACAGGTTCTCAGATATCATGTCCTATTTTTTATAACAACTCTCCACCCCACGAACACAAATTTCTAGCCAAGTAATAACTAACCAACTTTTATGCACTGTTTGTAAATTCAAGTAAAGCTGCTAAACCAATTTCTGCCCAGAGCATTTTAGCCCAGCCCAACCAATCTGAGACTTTTCCTTTAAAAAAAAAAAAAAAAAAGGAGTCATGAAGCAATCACTCATCAATACTGACCTTGTTGCTCACTGTCTGCTTCAGTTTTTGAAGGACCTGGGGCAACAGGAAGGGGTCGAGGTGGCCGGGGCTTTGGTGTGGGAGGCGAGATCTTTTTCCTTCCAATATATTCTACGTAAGTTCCCGGAAAGTCTCCCCTCTCCCCTGTCGTCTCGTTATAGCCATTTAACCAGCCAATTTCTTCAGGCTTGGCTTCCTGTCCATCACTGAATCCAAGAGCGACTAAGGACCCTTTGTTCACAGTCAATATGTCCCCCAGGTGCAAGTCAATGTCTTCTTCCCGCTCCTTTTTATAGTCGTACAGCGCCCGGTACTGGTACCCTTCGGCACTCATGGCTGCAGACCTGAGACCATGCAATGGCTGAGGCTGGCTGCACCCTGCAGTCTACCCTGACGTTTCTCTGGGAAGTGAATTCAGAGTGTGTGCCAAGGCTCCTGATACACCTCCAGCAGGGGACAAAGCATCAATCTCCAAAGGTTTAGGAGGAGAGGTGATTGGCCATCCGGCCGTCCATCTGTCCTCCATGAAGGGTGTGGCTGAAGTCAAGGCTCTCCTCCTCTGTGGCCACGGTCCCCTCACCAGCTTCCTCTTCAGCGACTCGTCAACACGCCGACTCCAGGCTGACTCCCCCGGCGAGGCCCGATCCTTTCTGACACTCTTGTCACGCTGCCCATCTGTCGTTGACGGTGGCACGCCACATGCGAGCTGCACCTAGCAGAGGGAAAGCAAGACTTATGAATGAGCAGCACACTTGGGCCATCTGCGTGAGTGTGGGCTTGGACTGCCATTCAACAAGTACTCAACCAATCTGGCAGAAGGACACGGGCCGGCGTACTTGCACTTCACGCGGTATACACAACAAAGACAAGGAAGGCAGGCGGTCCCTGCTTTCTAAGAATGCTCGGCAGGCTGAGAAGGGTGCTGGCACGTGGCAACATCTCTGAGACAAGAAGGGATACAAGGAAGCATGACATGAGGTATATGTCCTAAGAGAGCAGAGACTGAACGCTAGGGAGTTCAAGTAGGGGAGAGCCCACATCTCACTGCAGGCATCTGAAGACAGAACATTAGGTGAAGCTGTGAGGGGGCATGTGTCACCTTCTGGGAAGAGCCAGAACAGGCAGTCCAGTATGTGTGAAGCCAAAGAGGAGGCATCGGATCCGAGTTAGAAAGATAAGCAGGGGTGGTATGACGCCACGCATGCCTGTGGCGAGTTCATGAGTAATGCTACCTGCAATGGGGAGACAGGAAAAGGCTTGGAGAAAGGGGACGGACAGGACCAGGGTTACATGTGAAGAATTTCAATCTAATCCTGATGCATGAGAGGGGCTGTCAGAGAGACAGAAGAGGAGAGCCAGGCAAGGCGTTTTGCAGCCGTCTGGGCAAGTGGGCATGAGGGCATGAACCAAAGTGGCAGGAGAAGGCGTGGAGAGGTAGGAACTGAAAAGGGACAAAGAGGTGGGGGGGGGGAGCATGGCAGCACTGAAAAATGGATGGAGAGAAGCACGCAAGACTGGGATACTGCATCCCAGTGGGGGAGACAGAGAGACCACAGCAAGATGAGGCACAGGACCGCAGAGAAGCCAAGAGGAAGGGCTCTTCCCAGCCTCGAGAGCTGAGCGAAGGTTCAAGGCACTGTCGATTACTGGGGCCTAGAGATCAGCTACTCCATCCACTATTTTAGAACTCATTTCTACATGACATCAGATAATCAAGAAATATTTACTTGTGTGTCTGTTTAGCAGCATATTAGTATGTGGTAATATAAAGAAATAAAAAAGACACAAAAATTTAGTATATAATACCAGAACATAGGTCATTTTGCTGGTACCTTCCAAGCAAAAAAAAGCAAAGTAGAAAGTATAAACTGTACAGAAAAGTACAAAATAAAAAGGAAAAATGCTCTCTCCTTCTCACTTTCTCCTTTATCCCAAAGGTTATTACTGTTTGATTTTAAAAAGCAATAAAAATGATATATTATTTTTTAAAAAAGAGAAAGAGAGCAAAAAGGGTACCTGACCCTGAGTTCATGAGAAGACCGTAGATACCAGTATCAGGCAAAGGGAAGCCAGGAGGCCTTGGTGCGCTAGAAGTGATGCTGAGCATCCAAACCCACGTGTGAGTAGCTGAAAACCTGGTCTGTGATTCAGGACAGGGAACATACCTGAAGTTTGGTAATCAGCTGCAAATAAGGCATGGGCAAACTCAATGGAATGAAGAAACTCAGAAAAAAAAAAAAAGTTAAAAAGAAAACAACAACAACAACAACAACAAAAACCCAAGGACAAAACATTGAGGCTCATTGAATGCTGATGAAATGGGAAAGTCAAGGTCTGGAGACAATACCATGTCCTGGAAATAAGGGGTAAGAGGATTCAGGTAGAAAAGGGTAATCTCTAAGACTAAATCCTGTAGAGGCCTCTGGGAGTGTAAAATAGGCAGGGCTAGGTCACCCCAGGGCTGCGTCAAGCAGAGCAAGCCACTCTAGTCTAATGGTATAGAGGATCTGTTGCTGTTCAGTTGCTAAATTGTGTCCGACTCTGGAACCCGGGGACTTTGCAGCACACCTTTAAGGAGCTAAGGAATAAAGAGAAAGCAGATAGCTGCTGCAGATCACTATGAAGACAGTTCAGTGGAGGAGGAAATGCAAGTTTCTTCTTTTTTTAACTAGTGGAGGCAGAGGGCTTGGAGAGTCAAGAGACTCTTAAGAAAGGCAGTAAGCAGCTTGGACTGCCGCTAGAACAGAGAACACCGTGCACTCAGACACACTATGCGCCCCACGTTCATTTCTCCAGGTTATCTTGGTCATAAAGAGGAAAAGCAAACTCAAGGTTTCAGTTAAGCTGGCTGAACAATAAAGCAATAAAAACAATAGCCTCACAATGTCGGTGTGCTATGTCAAAGAGAGCTTTTGTAAGTTTTCAAGAGTAGAACCCCTTAGAAGTTTAATATTATAGGCACTCTGCGGTGCAGGCATCTTAAGAAGCAAAATCTAATCACAGATTAATTGTTATGCTGGCATTCAGAAGTGTAAAGCATTCAACTTTACATGGCTAAAGCCTCTTAGCTGTAATACAATAACACTCTTAGGAGAGTTACATATTAAAAGAAGCAAAAACAAACACTGGAGATCTTTGTGTAGCAAGAATATTAATTTGGGGTAGTATTCTACTTTGCATTTCAGTCAGCAGAGGAAAAAAAAAAAATTAAAGCAGCCAGCAGAGCATATGAGAAAAATAAACTATGTTATGTTTGAAGACAGCTTCTCCTTTTGCCAGATCCAGAATCAAATTAAATATTCACTGCATAAATTCACACGAAAATGTAGAACTAGCAAATCCCATTTTTAGTACTAATGTACTCTGTTACAAATGAGACACAGAACTCTAAAGAACATGGAAATTTACATATCCCTAAATGCCTGGAAACCAGGCAATATGCCTAAGAATAATTTAATTCCTCCAAATTTGCCTTGAATTTTTTCTTAGCTTTTCCTGGCAATTTATGTCTTTTCGGGAGGAGGAAAATCCTCAACTAGAAGGCTGGGTAGATCCTTCCGCCAGCTGCTGCCTATGGCTTCCTGTTTCAACAACCCAGAAGGCCAGTTTGGTGAGATTCTTAACAGAATGAGCAGTATAATGATCCCTCTCTCTCTTCTTCCCTGTCCCCTGCAACTCTTCCCCTCCCCTCTAAAAAGCCTCAGCAAATCGCCAAGCCTTGCTCATGACATATCTCTGCAGCTATGCATGTCCTGCACCAGGGGACACTGTAGTACGAAAAGCCTCTAGGTCTGCTCAAGGTCTTATAAACCTAAAAACTATGTTAACACTGGCCTGAAGCAAAATCCCTGCAAAGAAATAAAGAACCCTGAGGAACCCTAGTGAAGTGAAATCGCTCAGTCGTGTCTGACTCTTTGCGACCCCATGGACTGTAGCCCACCAGGCTCCTCCACCCATGGGATTCTCCAGGCAAGAGTACTGGAGTGGGTTGCCATTTCCTTCTCCAGGGGATCTTCCCAACCCAGGGATCAAACCCAGATCTCCTGCATTGCAGGCAGACACTTTAACCTCTGAGCCACCAGGGAACCCTAAGACTCTAGCAACTCCTAGACTCTAGAGCAGCAATAACAATCCTCAGCTTACATGCCAAAGACTTGTCTCTACAAAGCTCCCCATCCTCACCATTTGTAAGAACCACCTTACTTTGCGTGTAAGATTCTTGTGCAGAATTCTGGGCCCTCAACCAAAAAAAAAAAAAAAAAATCCCCAGATCTTCTATGACTCTAGGGCTAGAAGTAACACACACCACTCTTCTGGGACTCCATCATCAAGGCCAGAAAGACCAATCAAAACAATCCAAGGCCAGCCATGATTCCGTGGCAATTAAGTAACTGGAGAGCATTTAAGAGGGAGAGCTGCCTAGCCATCTGGGGGGCACATGAAGGGCATCCTATGGAGAGGTACAGAGAGGCCTTGGCTAGAGGGAGGAAGCACGTGGCTTCTCTGCTGCACACCTTACACTTCCTCCTGATGGCCAGGCCCATTTAAACGATGTCACTGTCGTCATGAAAGTGAAAGGGAAGTCGCTCAGTCTTGTCCCATGGACTGGAGCCTACCAGGCTCCTCTGTCCATGGGATTTTCCAGGCAAGAGTACTGGAGTGGATTGCCATTTCATTGTCGTCATGGTCATCATCTAATACTGGGAGCTATAGATGTATTAACCCATTCAACCATTACCACCAAATATTTATTGGGAACTAGACTGTGTGGATCACAATAAACTGTGGAAAATTCTGAAAAGAGATGGGAATGCCAGACCACCTGACCTGCCTCTTGAGAAACCTGTATGCAGGTCAGGAAGCAACAGTTAGAACTGGACATGGAACAACAGACTGGTTCCAAATAGGAAAAGGAGTCCGTCAAGGCTCTATATTGTCACCCTGTTTATTTAACTTATATGCAGAGTACATCATGAGAAATGCTGGGCTGGAAGAAACACAAGCTGGAATCAAGACTGCTGGGAGAAATATCAATAACCTCAGATATACAGATGATACCATCCTTATGGCAGAAAATGAAGAGGAACTAAAAAGCCTCTTGATAAAAGTGAAAGAGGAGAGTGAAAAAGTTGGCTTAAAGCTCAACATTCAGAAAAAGAAGATCATGGCATCTGGTCCCATCACTTCATGGGAAATGGATGGGGAAAGAGGGAAACAGTGTCAGACTTTATCGTTTTGGGCTCCAAAATCACTGTAGATGGTGACTGCAGCCATGAAATTAAAAGACACTTACTTCTTGGAAGAAAAGTTATGACCAACCTAGATAGCATATTGAAAAGCAGAGACATCACTTTGCCAGCAAAGGTCCGTCTAGTCAAGGCTATGGTTTTTCCAGTGGTCATGTATGGATGTGAGAGTTGGACTGTGAAGAAAGCTGAGCACCGAAGAATTGATGCTTTTGAACTGTGGTGTTGGAGAAGACTCTTGAGAGTCCCTTGGACTGCAAGGAGATCTAACCAGTCCATCCTAAAGGAGATCAGTCGTGGGTGTTCATTGGAAGGACTGATGCTAAAGCTGAAACTCCAATACTTTGGCCACCTCATGCAAAAAGTTGCTCTTTGGAAAAGAGTCAACTGATGCTGGGAGGGATTGGGGGCAGAAGGAGAAGGGGACGACAGAGGATGAGATGGCTGGATGGCATCACTGACTCGATGGACATGAGTCTGAGTGAACTCCAGGAGTTGGTGATGGACAGGGAGGCCTGGTGTGCTGCGATACATGGGGTCGCAAAGAGTCGGACATGACTGAGTGACTGAACTGACTGACTGATATGTGTATTAACATGGGTCAGTAACCATGAGGTGGGTACTACCAACATTCTCACTTTACGCAAGAGGAAATGAGGTGCAGAGAGTTTGTGTCTTGGCTGTGATATCTTGGCCAGTGATAGGCAATGATCAGCAAGTGATAGGTAAAACTAGAGTTCAGATCCAGGCAGTCTGGCTCCAGAGTCATCACTTTTAACATTCTAAAACCTGCTGCTCAAACTCAGTTTCCCTGGATGCCCATGGATGGCCAGATAAGTCAATAAGGTCATCCACGTAGACTCCTTGCCTGCATACTCAGACCTCTCAAACTCATCTTGATGGTCTGCTTTTTACTCTCTGTGATAGTGGCCTTATTGGCAGTATCTGTGGCTCTTTCACAAAAAAAAAAACACCTGCACATAGAGAAGCCTTTATAACTCAACAGGAGTGCCCTTAAGTCTGAGACTCAGCATCCTGGACCATGCAGATTTTCTTCCAAAGAGACTTCACAGAGATGCATCCTTGCCAAACAAGTCCATAAAGGGGTGAATCAAATATTGGGCACCTAACTTCTAGAATGGAGAAGGCAATGGCAAGGCTGCCCTCTTCTGGAATCCTGTCCATTTCTGGTCTACAAGCTTCAGCTTCTGTCACCTAAATGCCTCCTGCTGCTACCCCAGTCCTGTCACTGCACAACTTCTGACAACTCAGTCCCTGCTGGGTGGTGGGGGAGAGAGATGTAAATCATCATCCACAGTCATTGGGGAGAGATCATGTTTAGAGGACCGGCACGTTCTCTTTCTCTCACCTTCAGGTTTGCCCCAGCACAGCAGAAATCTCTGCAACCTCAGACACTGGTAGTGCCTAGATTCCTCACCTGTGGTCAGTGTGGAGCCCAAACTATACGTTCCCCAGATTCACAAGCTTGTATCTTTAACCTCTTTGGCTACATGCACCTGTCCATTGAACTATTCCCACTCAGTTCCAATGGAATTATTTCCATAGTTTAGGTTTTTATATGCAGATAATATCCACCACAGGGCTTCCCTTGCAGCTCAGATGGTAAAGAATCCGCCTGCAATGCAGGAGATGCAGGTTCGATCCCTGAGTAAGATCCCCTAGAGAAGGAAAGGGCAACCGACTCCAGTATTCTTGCCTGGTAAATTCCATGGACTGAGAAGCCTGACAGGCTACAGTCCATGGGGTCGCAAAAAATGACTTAGCGATTAAACAACAGTATCCACTATTCGTAATTAATGTTTTCAAATAACTGAAGCAGTTTTATGACATAGGCTCTAAGCCAGTGCATAACCTGAGTTACTGTAACAAAAGCTATAAAGAAAACCTAGGAACAAATAACAAATTAACTTAACTCTTATTAGAACATCATATGAAACAGTTCAAAAGTTCCTTCACAGGAATTATTTTGCTCCTATCTTTGAAGCCTTTTACAGACTGCCTGAAATGAAGGCAGATTTTCTCTCTGCTAAAATACTGACCAATTCTCATTCTGTTCCTCAGAATAAAGTTGTTTCTGATGCCCCACAAGAAGCTATCCATGACTTCTTAATGTACAACTGCTTGAAAGTAAAATTTCAATTTAACCCTCTAACCCACAGGCATTTGGGCAAAGAACCAAACACAACTCTTTGAAAAGTCCTCTGACTTTGTTGACTTACTCATTCCCATTTACAAAGGACAGAGGTTTAGCAATCTTGGTGGGGAGGCAGGAATAAAGAATATTTTCAAATCACTTAAAATAAACCAAGAATATATCCTGATCGTGTGATTCTACCTTGCCATGAAATCAGCTGTTTGGTCCTGGTTCTCAGCACAAGATAGACCTTCAATCCAGCTGCAAAGC
Organism: Oryx dammah; assembly: GCF_014754425.2. Taxonomy (NCBI): domain Eukaryota; kingdom Metazoa; phylum Chordata; class Mammalia; order Artiodactyla; family Bovidae; genus Oryx; species Oryx dammah. The sequence goes on along the minus strand of NW_024070204.1, from coordinate 59,798,283 downwards.
TATGGATCAATTCTTGGGCCTCCAGCCCTACAATTCATCCTTTCATCTTCAGTAGGGCAAGCTCCCTACCTAAACTCACATCGCTCTTTTAAAAAACAGAAAACAGAATTAATCATCTAATCATCATCTAAAAATCTTTTCCCCTTTCAAATATGGTGCCCTGGAAATCATGAAAATCAAATTTTCCTATTAAACATAATGAATTTCAACCTAAAGTGCTGGGCTCAGGGTAAAATTTTATGGGGTGAGAATTTCATCTCAATTAAAATAAAATGAGGGGCTGGGATGAAGCCCCAAATCAGCGACCTCAAGTATTTCCATTCATTTTTCAAACCAACCAGAATGAGTGCCAGGCTGCCATGCTCTGGGGGAGCTGGGCATCTGAGCCACGCCTCCTGCCCGCAGGCCCTCTGGGGGCTGGGTGTGTGGGGACAGGACAAGCCCTGGTCAGACAACAAGGACATGGGGCTCTCCAGAAACCAAAGCAATGGGATGGCGCCAGCCCTGCCGGAGGCGCAGAAACACAGCCCCAGCTGGACGCATTTCTCAGGCTCAGTGGTCATCACAGGGAGGCTGCAGCTTCCAGAGCCTGAGAACACATCCTAGAACCCAGAAAAGGCCCTGGGGTGGACCATTCCAGTTCTCTGCATCACCCCGGGGCAAGGAAGCCCTGAGAGGAGGCTGCCCTGGAATGGCAGGGCGGAAGACACTCTAGCGTCTCTCTTGAGAAAATAGGATGTTACTGTGGAAAATTCTCAGCAAGCAGGTGAGTGTAAGCACTGGACTTCACACTCAAAGATGCTTGTCCCCATTGGGTCCTAGATTTTCCAACTTGACCAAGTCTCTTAAACCTCTCTGTGCCACTGTTTATTATGAAGATGAAAGGAAATTATTTATACAGAGACTGAGCTCTGGTCTTGATAATCAGAGCTTAATATAATTAACACCGACACAGTGCGTACTAGGGGCCAGGCACTGTCCTTCTAGTTTTGTATATATCAACTCATTTAATCCTTGCATTCTGGGTACAGTTTATCATCTCCATTTTACAGATAGAAGAATCAGCACAGAAAAGTTAAATAATGTGCCTCAGGTCAGACAGCTAGTAAATCACAGCTGTAGCAGTAGTATTGTATATCCTATCATTATTATTAGCATTGATTGCCACTTATACAATTCCTATTTAAAACTGGAAACATTTGCCAAGAATTTTTCTTTGGCACTGCTTCTAAACTCTGCAAACTGTACAGAAAGATTCCTGAAGCTAGCCAAAATAAAACTCTGTTTCTTTAACTCCTTTTCAGAGTAAATAGATAGACAGATAAGGGTTGCTTGTGGACTTTGTCCATCTAGTCCTGGGGCAGAGGGTGGCTCTATAGAGGTCAGGGCTGAGGAGACCTGGGAGGGGCCAGGGCTGTGTGAGAGGGTGGTAAGAGGCAGGGGGTGGAGTTAGGGGACAAAACTCCTCTCCAGGAAGCTGTGGTGGCTGCTTCCTAGCTGCTTTCAAAGGAAAACAGGTGATCCCACTCACACAATTCTCCAGGGACTGAAAGCAGTGGCTGCTCCTGTTACAGCCCTAGCTCCTAAGGCTGAGCTCAGAGCTGGACCACTGAAGTCCAGTGAGGGAGAGGGGTCCAGCCTGGCACCTCCCTTTCTTCACTCTCTCCTCCCTTCTGCCAGACTCCTATGACTGCAATACTCTCTGGGGTGATTATTAACATGAACACCGTTTTGACTACAGGTGCAGGAGGTGGGGGCCGGTGAGGGTGGGGAGCACATATGTATAGATATACTTCAAGGAAAACAATGCTGGAAGGATAAAGTCTCCAAGATGTTTTTATACTAGGATTTTTTTTTTAAGCAAAAGGTGTATTACACTTACTCTATCCTTTCGAATGAATACACAAAAACCCTAACATCGCCTAAACAGACATGGTTAGCAGTAATTACAATCTATTTTCAGCTGCTTTGGCATCATGTATGTGAAATCGCCTTTAACTGCCACTTTCTTAAGCAAGTAATTCCAGTAAGAGCGTTGGGAGAATCATGGCAGATAATCATACTAGGGTGTAGGTGGAGGAGACCGGGATACAGAGGGGCAGGTGGAAAAAAGAATAGGATGAATATTTCAAAAATGAATTACAGGCCAAGTTTTTTATTAAAAGCTGTCATATAATTGATATTATGCCTTGCCTTCTAAGGTGATAACCCCTTCCCCTTCCATTGATAAGTAAGGGCTTCTGAGGGCTTCACTGGGACACTCTATTCTCTTACCTTCACTGGCAAATTCCTGTGTCCTCCAAAATACAGAAGAGCTGTGGGGAGCCCGTCTAAATGTATAATATACTAAAAAAAAGGCACTTCCTCTTTTCTTCTGCATTGTGTATGCCTCAGTTGTGGGAGAATTAAAAGCAAAACACCAAATGCAAACATGATCTTAGCTTTCAATATTCTACCTGACCATGAAATCTTTTTTTTAATCTGCTCATTGACCATCTCTTTATTCACTAAAATTGACTTTGCATATGACAAAATGCAAACACAATGCGAGCTGAACTAGAATTATTCCTGTTTTAATGAGCAAGTGGACAACCTTTCAGATTAGATGTCTTTTTAGAATGCTCCCTTAAAATACCTAAGAAAGATTTTGACCAACATACTAGCCTAAGAATTACATGGCATTCATGAAATTTTACTTAAAGATATGAACAAAACTTTTAACAATGCAAAATTTGAGTAAGTGGAGCAGGCCTGCATGAAAATACAAAACCCTCTATAACCAGCCAAGGTGCACTTAACATTTCCAGCAGATAAATTTGCACTACCACCATCACTGTCAATAAGCAAAATACATATCATCTATGACTTACTGTACCACTTCTATTTCCCAAATCAACTTAATACTTTAGGGGTTCACCGTTCTTAATAAATTTAAAGACACAGCTAGAGAAAGACAATACGATTAATCAATGGAAAATGAAATGCTCTTTTCATGTCGGCTGTCAGCATCAGAGGTGAAAAGACACAGTGATACCATCATTTTACAAAAGGAGATAAAACAGCAGATAGTAATGTGTACAATGCAAATATCTGTTATGCAATTGACAACAACAGGTCCCAGATCAAGATGAAAGTTAAAAAGCTACATCCTAACCCACTTTGAAAGCCAGTATCAGATATACAAAACTTTCTTCCAATCACAAAAATTTATATACTTCTATGGAAAAAAGTACAACTCTCTAGTTGCAATTGGCATATAAAAGCTAAAGAGGCCAGTAGTTGACATAACCTAGCATTTCTGCAAGGCAAAGAGCCTCCTCCACAGGCCTTTCCAGTTTAAACCTGATCCTCAACCAAACATATCTTTCCAAATTGAAGAGGGATCCCTCAAAAAAAAAATAATAATAATAATAACTCTGGGTATTTTCTCTGGAATGACCAAAACACTTGCTTCCCAAAGCTTAAGTAACTCTTGTTCCTAAGAAAACTATCATCTACTGCTTTTAAAAAACTAATTATTTCAAGACAGTGTACTCTATCAAGAAATTATGGCTAGGAGTGCTTTTTTCCCCCTCTCTTTCAATGATTTGTGTGTTTCAACGATTTCAATGTTTGTGGCCTTCTGTGCAAAGTCACCAAATTCCTGATGATGACTGATAAACCTGTCTTCCTACTCTGGTCTTTTCTAGCTGATACCTACCTATTCTGACCTTTTCTAACTAACACCTAACCATCTTTAAAGTTGCCAAAACGCAACACAAGCTAATGAAAAAAAAAAAAAGGCAAAAGAACCCACTTCACATAATGCCTGGGTCACTTACACTGTGAATGTCCCGACTAACAACTAAAACTTCAGCCCCATCAAACTGAAATGACAATCTAATGCTGCGTTCAAAACCCGGAACTGTTTTATCCATTCGTACTTCGCACAGACTGACAAAGAGGAAAGAACTGGAGAGGGGGGTAAAAAAGGCCGGAAAACCCCCTATCGCTTCGAAAGTCATCAAACCCCCAAACCCAGTAAACTCGCACTTGTATACCAGCAGTGCTGCAGCTACACCAGAGATTAACGGTAAACGTGAGAGCTTTCTGATATTAAACTACGTCCAGAGAAGCAGAATTTCCCCAAATCCAGTTCACACACATTCTGCTTTCAACATGTAACAGCCATTTCGCTCACACCCTTTCATTACACGATCGAATCTGGTTACCAAAGTACATTTCTGCACTCAAGCGGTTGGCCTGAGCTTTCCTGTTCTCTTTGTCTTGTGATCTGCCAGGCAGTTTCTGCCCTTGGGAAGTGAGCGTGAGAGCTGTGGATTCCAGACAATTCCGCACGATCTTTCAGCTCGGGCTTGCACGCTCTCTCGCTCCCTCTAGCCGGCTCCATATTGCGGGGCCGGTCCCTCCGGTCTCGCCCCACGTTACAAAAAGCTAGATTTCTGGGCTATCCGAAGACCCCATTAAATCTGCCTCCAACAACCTGCCACAGGCCCGGCCGGCATCACACGCCGAGCTAGGGCCCCGGCGACCGGCCGCTCCGAGGCACACTTCCCCCACCCCGGAAGAGGAGGGAGGCAAACTTCGAAGGGCGGGGGCGGCGGGCGAGCTCCTGGGACCCCCGCCCGCCCCGGGCAGCGACCCGGGTGCAGCCGGAGAGCGCGGGGGAAAGCAGAGATCCGGCCCGCTAACGCGAAGGCGGCGGTCAGGGCGCTCTCCTTCGCTGAAGGGCTACGGAAAACTGCAGCCGGGCGACTGGGGGAACCCTCAGTAAAGTGTACGGTGACGGAGAGGTGGCGGAAGCCCGAGTTCGCCTGCAACTCCGGGGAAGAATGCTCCCGGCGGCGCGCACACCCCGTTCGGAAGAGGACCAGGGAAACGGGAGCCGCGAGGGAGCCGGGAGCACGCGGGGACGCTGGCCGCGAAGGGGACCCGCGGATGCCCGGAGGGCGGCAGATGCCAGCGACAGGGAGGACGGCGGCCGGCTCGCTTCCCCCGGCTCGGTTCTGCAGAAGGAGAAGCGGCTGCTGGTGACAGGAAGAGAGCGCCTGTGGCCGCGCGCGCACGCACCGCCTCCCCCTCCCGGGCACACACCCGGACCCGCTGCCGCCGCCTACCTCCCCCACCGGCCGGCTTCCTTCCTCTGCTGAGCCCAGGGTACACCGGCAGCCTCTGGCGCGCACGGCTCCGATGAGCCCCTGACCCAGCTCAGACCCGCCAGCCGTTCCCGACCCGAGCTCGCCGTCTCCAACCCGCTGCCAGCCGTGGCCGCCGCTTCCTCCAACTCCGCTCCAGCTGCTCGCGACTCCTTTCCGTGCGCCAGCAGCTCCAGCGCCAGGCAGCGGCCCCGCCTCCGGCCCCGCCCCGCGCGCCCCGCCCCCGAGCCCTCGCCAACCAGCGTCCGCGGCTCCGCCCCTCTCCGCTGGCACCGCGCCCTCCGCCGCGGCCATTCACCGCGCGGCCAGGGAGCCCGGCGGCCAGCTGGGCGGAGCTCGGATCCTGCCGACCCTTCCTGCGGCCCGGCTCGCCTTCCGCCCCCAGCCGCGGGGATGCCCTGGGCGACCCGGCCGAGTGCTCTGGGTTTTCGCCCGCCGGGCCGGCCAGGTTGCTCCCCGCCTGGGGCTGAGCCGGCTGCCGGGCGTCTTCGAGACCGGAGGCGGCGGGTCTGGGAGAGACCGAGGACGAGTTCAGACTTAGAAGATGCGTCTCTAATCGCGGTGTCTTGAAACACACCCCAGCATCTTTCGAGCCCCCAGCGTCCCAGCGCAGGGGCTGGGGCGGGGAGGACTCAGATTCCAGGCTAGCCAAAGCCGGAGGCCCTGCAGTTCTCGGCCTGGCCAGTGCGGCCGCGGGGGTGGGCGGAAAAACCGCGCCACCCCGCGCGGCGCCTCGAGGTGAAGGAGGGGTGAAAGGGTGAACCGGAGGGACGGGCGTCCGCAGCCTGCCTCGAGCTCCAGGAGCCTGGCTGGCACTGCCGTCCCCGGGAGCCACGGGGGCCCGCCAGAAGGGCAGAGTTTCATGAGGAGGGCGCACGCTGACTGATGATCCCTCTCAGTCCTGAGATGACGGAGCAAATGACCGCAGTTGCTCGTGGGGTCGGTGGGAGGAAGCTCACGGGAACTGTGAATTCCTTAAATTTCTTAATTTTCTAATGCACATTTTTCAGCTAGTCCTCATTATTTTAGTTGCTCAAGAAAAATGTGCTGTTGATACAGACCTTCCTCTGACGGTATGATGGGATGCCACCACCCTCTCTGTTCCTCTTTCCCCCATGAAAACACGTAATAGTCCGCCTTTTAAAAACCTCTTCCCAGATTCCTCTTTCTGCGGTTTCGAGACCTGCACCGCCCAGTCGACTTGCCCTAAAGCCCTGTTCCCAATTTCCTTGCAAAAATATTACTTTTTTTTTTAACCAATAATTTACTTTTGTCAAAGTTTGAGTTTGGTGGGGTTTTTTACAGTTTTTTTTTTAATTCCATTGTTTTTTTCTTTTCTTTATTTTTAATGGACAATGGAAGTAGAGGAAGAATATCCTGAAATTTATTGACTGTACTTAGGAAAGACAGTCATCCCTAAAGGTGATTCACATTCTGATGGACAGCTTAGTTTTGCTCTAGGGTTTTCAGGCCTGGCATTTTTGTTATTCCAACGTATTTCTTGAGCTGGGGATACAAAAGCAGACAGCTACCTACTTACGTAAGAATCCACTTCATCTAAAAGTAAATATGAAGTTTACCAAGCTACATCATTCCCCTGCATCCTGTGAAATGAAGGACCTCATATATTGAGCTTTATAAATGAAAGGAGGGGCCTCACCCTGTGACAGAATAACTTTATCCAATCCAAAAAACTGAGATATAACTGCTATGACATTTGCTGTATTTCCGTTAGGCATGGGCCTGAAGAAACCTTACCAGCTGTCTCCTTTCCTACATAATGAGTTCCTGGAAAGACACTTACATACTGCTCTAGTGGGGTTCTATTCTCCCTAAACTAAAAATAGCATGAACTCCTTGATCAAGCTTCTTTTTCTAGACTTCAGCCACTTATTTCCAGTATATATATATTTTTTCTATCATATTTGAACACATAGCATAAGTCCATAGAGTGTTGCCTGGAAGGACAATATGTCTCTCTTTCCATAAACTGAATAATTTTAGTCTTTGTTTCTGGAGAAGGCAATGGCAACCCACTCCAGTACTCCTGCCTGGAAAATCCCATAGACAGAGGAGCCTGGTAGGCTGCAGTCCATGGGGTCACGAAGAGCTGGACACTTACTGAGTGACTTCACTTTCACTTTTCACTTTCATGCATTGGAGAAGGAAATGGCAACCCACTCCAGTGTTCTTGCCTGGAGAAACCCAGGGATGGTGGAGCCTGGTGGGCTGCCGGCTGTGGGGTCGCACAGAGTCGGACACGACTGAAGTGACTTAGCAGCAGCAGCAATCTTTGTTTCATCTCTATTAAATTGATACCTCTTCACCATTTCACTAATATTCAAATATTTATTCATTTTCTACTAACTTGAATAATAAAAGCGAAAGTCACCACAACAGCAGTATTCAGATTTTTTTAAAAATAACTTTTGCCTTTAATCTAATCTTATCTGGACTCCCAAAATGTAACTGTTATAAGAAGCCATGTGGTGAGACCAAGAGCATCTCTAGGTCTTTGGATCTGCCATGGCATTCCATCTTGGGAATTTGTTGGAAATACAAATTCCCTCCTCAGTGAAATAGACATGCTGGGGGTAGAGCCTGTGAGTCTGTTTTAATATGCCTTCCAAGTGGCATGCTAGGGTGTGAGAACCGTTGCTCCAGGCCTGAGGCATCTGGAAACACAAACTGCAACCACTGCAATAAAATGCTGAAATAAATGCGCAGACACTACTGTTCAATCAGTAACAGCCGAACTGGTGGCTGGCAGCAGTGCCACCATCAAAGAGCTCAACATGTCAAAGGAGGTACAGTTCTCCAAAGGGAGAGAGGACTTACCGTGTGGTGACACGATATTATGGTTGGTGACAGCGAAGGTGTCTCAGAGGCAGACCTACAGGGGTCAAGGACCCCCAACACTGAAAGGCTTTTGGAGCCCACAGCAAGCTGAGAAGTACCCTCCTCAAAGAGGACCCGTAGGATATTCTCATTTGTCACCGTCACTGCAGCTATTTCAATGACAGGAGTGCTAGAATCAGCTTCCGTTAGGACTTCCCTGGTGGTTCGGTGGTTGAGAGTCTTCCTGCCAGTACAGGGGGCCCTGATCCAATCCCTGGTGCAGGAAGATTGCACATGGAGGCCTGGGCCTCACAACTACTGAGCTTGTACTCGGCAACAAGAGAAGCCAGTGCAATGAGAAGCACGTGCACCGCAGCTAGAGAGTAGCCCCCACTCGCTGAACTAGAGAAAGCTCACGCGCAGGAGCGAAGACCCAGAAGAGCCAGAAATAAATAAATAAACAACTTCAAACAAAAAGAATAAGCTTCCTTTAGACTTGAAACCTAAGTCTGTCATTCAAGGTCAAAATCAGAATTAAACAAGAACAAATGCCATCAAGCCTTTGTCTTAGGGCCCACAGCAGCTCGGGCACTATGTAGGCGCTTGCTAGATATGCAGAATCCCAGACCTGCTGAATCACAATTTGCATTTTAACAAGGTCCCCAGGTGTTCTGTATGCAAGTTAAACTCTGAGATGCTTTTAGACCGATCCTCAATTTTGGAATTGCCTGGGGAGCTTATAAAAATCCCAATGCCTGGATTACACAACAGATTATATCAAAATCTTTGGGGGTTGGAACAGAGTCATCAGTAGCTTTTAAAGTTCTTCATATGATTCCAGTATTTGAAGCCAGGTTCAAGAACCACTGTCTTAAAGGACCCAGGTGGGAAAAGTGCCATAGGAAAGCCAGCTGGGGAGAAACTGCAGCCTAAATGGCTGCTCTTAAAGGGAGCAGCTGGTACTAGAGTTTAGCCGACTGTGGTCACGCAGGAATGTGAGCCCAGATTTGCCAGGCCTTTCAGAGAGAAGTTGGAAATCCAGATTTTTTTTTTTTTATGGGCGATTTCCCAATTATTAAATGCTGGCAATTCATTCAACATTTTTTGAACCCTGGGTTTAGGCCACATAAGAGTTATGACCACCAGTTTATAGTTTTATGATGCTCTATGACATAAAATTAAGTGGGCCTAAAAAAAGAATAAAAAAAGAAAGGATGCCCAAGAAGATAATGAACTTGAGGTCAAACTGTTCATCTCAAGGCTCATGTATTTCGAAACTTCTGTTCTCTACAACACCAAACATTTGCAGGAATTCAATGGCTGAGAATTGGTAATGGGTGAGATACCAGTGCTAGCAACCTTGAAGCAAAATACTCTGACATTTTGCCCAATATTTTAATTTTCCCTATCTCCTGCCCTGATAACTAAAATGGGAGAAAAATCAATCTTTGTATTATTTAGCTTAAAATTTTCCACTCTTTGTGAGCTACCCAGGTGAAACACATATTACGAGGAGCATAAAAAATTATTGGCTGGAATAGTACTTCCTAGCAGAGGGAGAATTCAGAAGGCCAACAGATTGAGAATTCTCATTCTGCTGTTTCTGAGCTTGTACATGCTGATAACATGTTGAAGGATCAGGAGAGGCAGCTTCCTGACTGTACCCTCAGTGAACATGTCATATCCTCATCACCTGTACTCAGAGTTGTTTGGTCATAATCTGTGGTCTGGGCATTTCTTGTCTCTTTCAGCTCTTTAGTCCTCACACTTTGGGAAGGAAACTAAATAAATCAACCAGTATGCAATGGAAGTAAATGAGCCACGTTAGTAATAACTTTCAGTTAATTCTATTCTGTATCTGCTCTCAAAATCCCCTGTAATAACAAGCTGGATTAAAAAAAATTAATGCAATAATCTAACTTGAGTTGATAAAATATGAAACATGCAAACAAAATTTTGTAGCTATTTTTTTGAATGCCAGGAACCACTTGTATTTTTGTATGACTCCAGCAAATAATAGACTTCCTGGTACACTGTGGACACTCGGTAACAGAGAAAGGTCTGGAAGTTTAAATGAAACAACTGGAAATTCTTAATATGTGTTACTGTTAAAGCAATAGAATGCAAAGGTTGTTCAGACAGAATCTCTGAAGGTCTGAGTAAGTCAGAACCAGATGTGAGGACAGAGCAACAGGGCCATTAATGCTACTAGTCAGTTCAGTTCAGTCGCTCAGTCGTGTCCGACTCTTTGCAACTCCATGAATTGCAGCACACCAGACCTCCCTGTCCATCACCAACTCCTGGAGTTCACTCAAACTCATTTCCATCGAGTCGGTGATGCCATCCAGCCATCTCATCCTCTGTCGTCCCCTTCTCCTCCTGCCCCCAGTCCCTCCCAGCATCAGAGTCTTTTCCAATGAGTCAACTCTTCACGTGAGGTGGCCAAAGTATTGGAGTTTCAGCTTTAGCATCAGTCCTTCCAATGGACACTCAGGACTGATCTCCTTTAGGATGGACTGGTTGGATCTTGCAGTCCAAGGGACTCTCAAGAGTCTTCTCCAACACCACAGTTCAAAGGCATCAACTCTTCAGCGCTCAGCCTTCTTCACAATCACAATCCAACTCTCACATCCATACATGACCACTGGAAAAACCATAGCCTTGACTAGACGGACCTTTGTGGGAGTGGTGCTAAAACATCACCAGGCCTGGAGCAACTGGAAAGCTACATGCAAGGAAAAATGAACCTTGATGTTAGTACCCCACTGAATATGGGGTATTGAGTGAAAATGGATCATAAATCTACACTTAAAAATTGAACTTTTAAAAGAGAACATAGGTTTAGGAAAGAGTTCTTAAGTATTAGGACACAAAAAGCATGAACTATCAAGAGAAGAAAATCAATAAATTGGGTTTTATCAGAAACATTTGTTCCTCAAAAACCATTCATGAAAATAAAGAGCCACATCTTGGAGAAGATATTGTCAAAACATATATCCGACGTAGGACTTGTGTTTAGAATAGGTCAGGAACTCTCACAACACAATCATATATTTTTTTTAAGTAAACAAAACATTTTTAAAAATGGACAAAAGATTTGAACACTTTACCCAAGAATAAAGTGTACAGAAGCTCAGCATCTTTAGTTGTTGGGGAAATGCAAATAAAAACAACAATAAGAAGGGATTCAAATAGATAACTTGCATGCATTGTTGATAACAGTGCTGTTCATAATAACCAAAAGCTGAAAACTACACAAATGTTCATGAACAGATGAAAGGCTAAACAAAGTATACTGATGTGCAATGGAACATCATTTGGCTGTAAAAAAGGGAATGAAGTTCTGACACATGCTGCAACGTGGGTAAACCCTGAAAACATCCATACTACACAGGGTGGGGAAGCTTGAGGGATGTTTCATCCTGCCTTTGGAAAACCTTACCAAAGTGTCCCAGGCACCTGATGGGGAGCACCCCACCCCCATCAGTGAGCAGTGTTGTTTACATACCCCACCTCACACGCCTTCCCTTGGTACTATTTCACTTGTACTCTTTGATTGCCTTTTGTGTAGGCTCCTTGAAGCTTTGTCATTTTGATTAAAAATCATTTACAAAGCTTACAGTATGCTTAGTTAGCTTTCAGCTTTCTGAGCTAACATCACATTCCAGTCCTTCCAGTTTTAGAGACTAAAGTGTAGTCACCTTGTTTAGACTTGGGTGATATATAAGATTTTCTCCATCACCATCAACAGACTCTCCCTCTCTGGCGGTTGCTCATATGTTCATTGTTAATATGGATTTCTTTTTCAGAGGGTCCCCTTTTCCAAAGTTTGGAGCCACCTTTCTCCAACAAAAGCAACCTCTTTAGATCTATAAACATGAGTTGGTTGAGCTAAGGAAGCAATTCTGAAATGTTCTATGTTTTTTTAATTTAAAATGGGCTTGCATTTGGAAAATGACAAGAAGTGTAAATACGAGGAAAGGCAAGCTGATAAATTGTATTTCTTGGTGATTCAACTAATTGGAAATTTCACCCATAGTTGATTATATTCTACACCCAAGCTTTGAGCACTGGCACAAATTATTAGGGTGCTGTTACAGCTGTCTGGGTAAAAGGATTGGCTTAAATATGCTCATGTTGGCACTGCCAGCATAAAAATTAAGGGCAAAGTCACACTGATAGATAATGAGCCCTTTATCAAGGAAACTGTGCTGGACAATCTCAGTGCTCAGAAAGAATTTTTCAAAAGAAACCCCAGCCTTTGTTCCCTCCACTGGAGGGGATCCAGAACTGTCAGTGCAAGCCCCAAGGATTCAGACAGCCTCACAGAATAAAGGAAACCCATTACCATCAACCTCTCCAGTCTAGTCTCCACCCCACTGCCTTTCCTCTAGGTCTTGCCAAGCTGGGTATGCAAAGAAAACGCTTTAGATCAGGTAAGGCTATATTCTGACAGTACCAGTTTTCTACAAGAAGTTAAAATCTTTTGTTGGGTGACTGTATCACAATGTTAACAGTTCTAAGCAAAATGCATTGTGAAGGAATGACAACTCCTCATTTAGGATGGTTTGGGGGGACATGAGCTTCTTTAAGCATGGATATATTTGAAAAATACATTTTATGCTTTCTGTTGTAAAAGGGAGCCATGCTTATGATGGCTTTTGTATTGGATTGTAACGATTCAAGAGGGCTTGGTCATGAATTCTTTCAATTGATGCGTCTGCTTTACATTGTAGGCAGAGTATGCATCATGATTTCCATTTTACAGATGAAGAAGATGACTTTGGAAGGCTATGTGATTTGACCCAGGTCTCACAGATGGAGAGCAGCAGAATAAAATCTCCGCTGGGGCTTTTTAACTCTAGGACTGCAGCATGGGCTGCCTTGCTGTTCAGTGATACCTCCCTTTCAGTTAATGTGTTCCTTATCCTCAATCTGTGATAAGTCACTTCTAGGCAACTTTCAATCTAACCATTGCAATTATCAGCTAATCTATCATCACTACAAATCCAGGAGAAATTTTGCTTCTGTTTTATGTCTTTTAGCCATGAGGCTTGAGGGATCTTAGCTCCCTGACAAGGGATTGAATTCACAGCCTTGGAAGGCAAAGTTTAAACCACGGGACCACCAGGGAAGTTCCCTCAGGATCTAGGCTGATCAGAGAACTTCACACCTCTGGGAACACCTTATGTCCCTCCTTGGGTAATCCTGAATCACAGAGTTGGCAAGTACCTGCTGCATCTATTAGGTTGGTGCAAACGTAATTGTGGTTTTGGACTGTGAATTTTAAATCATTATAAGTAGGTCAAACACATCTTTATTAACCAAAATAGGAACCATTACAATCAACACATTTTTGCCAATAAGAAATAAACTTGTTTATGCCTATATTGTAAAAATCCATGCTTCAGGATTTGACAAACTTTTGGAAAGCATTTTCTGCATCCTGCTGGTTGTGGAAGAACTTTCTTGGCAAAATGTTGTCAAGATGCTTGAAGAAGTGGTGGTTGGGCTGACAAGAAGTCAGGCGCATATGGCAGGTAAGGCAAAACTCTGTAGCCCAATTTGTTCAACTTTTGAAATGTTCGTTGTGCGACGTGTGGTCAGGCATTGTCATGGAGAAGAATTTGGCCCGTTCTTTTGACCAATGCCTGCTGCAGTTTTTGGTGTATCTCATCTATTAGCTGAGCATACTGCTCAGATATAATGATTTTGCCAGGACTGAAAAAGCTGTAGTGGATCAGGTGGATCAGATGGGCAGCAGACCACCAAACAGTGACCGTGACCTCTTTTGGTGCAAGTTTAGCTTTGGGCAGTGCTTGAGAGCTTCTTCTTGGTCCAACCACTGAGCTGGTCATCACCGGTTGTCATTTAAAATCCAGTTTTCACCCTTGCACGTTACAACCTGAGAAATGGTTTGTTGTTGCATACAATAAGAAGATAACACTTCAAAACAATGATTTTTTTTTTTTTTAATTTCCAATCAGCTCACAAGGCACCCACTCATTGAGCTTTTTCACCTTTCCAGTTTGCTCCAAATGCCAAAAGCCCATAGAATAGTCAACGTTGAATTCTTGGGTAACTTCTCGTTTAGCTGTAAAAGGGTCAACTTCGATGATGCTCTTAGTTGATCATTGTCAACTTCCAATGGCTGGCCATGATGCTCCTCATCTTCAAAGCTCTTGTCTCCTTTGCAAAACTTCTTGAACCACCGCTGCACTCACTGTATGTTCGTTAGCAGTTCCTGGGCAAAATGGGTTGCTGGTGTTGTGAGTTGTCTCTGCTGCTTTACAACCCGTTTTGAACTCAATAAAAAAATTGCTTGAATTTGCTTTTTGTCTAACATCATTTTCCTAGTCTAAAATAAACAGCAAGTAATAAGTCATTGGGGCTTCCCCGGTGGCTCAGAGGTCAAAGCGTCTGCCTGCAAGGTGGGAGACCCGGGTTCAATCCCTGGGTCGGGAAGATCGCCTGGAGAAGGAAATGGCAACCCACTCCAGTATTCTTGCCTGGAGAATCCCATGGACGGAGGAGCCTGGTAGGTTACAGTCCATGGGGTCGCAAAGAGCGGACATGACTGAGCGACTTCACTTTCACTGTCACTTAATAAGTCATTACCAAAAAACATAAAGCGAGAAATGCACATTAAAATGATGTATAACATAACCACATTTAAGAATGTATTCCAATGTCAAACGACAAACTTCAACAATTCAAAACCGCAATTACTTTTGTACCAACCTAATAGTTTAACTCTCTTATATTTCAGAGAAGGAAACTGAGTCTCAGAGAGGGTAGATAACTGTCTCCATGATACTGAGTTAGGTGATGCTCCAAGTCACACAGCCAGTTAGTGACAGAATCATGACAAGAACCTACATCTCCTAAACCAGGTATGGGCCTTACTGGTCTGGCCCACGGCCTCACTGGTATGATTCTGGTTTAGCTGGTGCCTGGTAAGCACTTGCCAAATATAACAGGCACTGTTGACTTATGGAAGACAAGATTTATGACTTGTATACATGACTACAGGTCTGTCAACAACGGCCTTGTAAAAGATTAATAATCTTGTACGTAATTCAGGCACTGAGCCACATGAAAAAATAGGAGGAACCATGCAGGCTGATGATGCAATCTAAGGACAAAGCTTCTTTAAATGTGAAATGCTATAAAAGACTCTACCACACAATTCTGTGGCAAAGAGATAGCAATTCCTGCTGTTTTTTCAGTCACTCAATTCAAAAGGAAAAAAGAATATGTACCCATTTCCCAAACCATTTACTTGGCCAAAAATGATGGCACATATCCTCTCCACACCCAGCAACATCACCATCTCCCTTCGGCAGACCATGTTGGACCACATTAAAACTGTGTCTTGACATTCCCCTCATACAGGAGGCATTCCCTCACCAATCCTTGGTATAATACCAGAAATCTATTATTCTACACATCATGAGACTCAGTACCTTTTTTCACTGGCCATAGTTCATGGCACATGGGATCTCAGTTCCCGGACCAGGGATCAAACCTGCAACCCCTGCAATGGATGCACAGAGTCCAAACTGCTGGACCACCAAGGAAGGCTCAGTACTTTGACAAAGGTGGCTTTGTCAAGCTTTTCCTTATTCATCCTTTCTTAGCGAGGGGTTCAGAAACTTCTTGGCTTAACAATAAGGCTACCCTGCAGAAGGTACAAGACCATTTGTCTTAGATTCAGGTGATATCCTACAAGAGGGCATAAGAGCCATTTATCTGAGGCAGGCCAAGCTCATATGCTTTTGCTCTAGTAAGAAGCTTTGGAGAGAGCTGTGATTGTCCACCAGTAGAAAGCTCAGAAGAGACGAGTTTCTGTCCAGGGACAGGTCTTTCTTCACCTGGCAGGCCAGTGGCCCTTGCCTTAGTAACACCTCCCTGCAGAATAGGTTGTTGGGCTAAGCTCATCAACAGAAAGACAGTGTGCAGAAACATAACGTGAATTTGAAAAGAGGGAGGAGAATAACCGCTAACCACACTTCCTATGAATCAAGCACTGGTCTACACATAAGAATTTATCCACTGTGCCATCTCTCCCACTTTGCAGACAAAGAAACTGGCACAAAAAGATCAGGGAACTGGTAGAGCTGAGTTTTGAATTCAACTCAAGCAACTTGGTCTCATACAGTATCTTCTAAACCAGGGGTTTATAAACTCTAACTTGCAGGTTAACTCCAGCCTACCACCTGTTTTCATAAATAACTCCCCTTTTCTCTGCAGCTTTTATGCTCACCTGGCAGAGTTCGTAGTTGTAACAGGGACTGTATGCCTCACAAAGCCTAAAATTGTTACTAGCTTTTTGCAGAAAGAGTTTGCTGACCCTTCCTCTGAATTATACTGGGGAGGGAGAGGGACTGTCTTCCTCATACCTTTGAGAATACAAACACATCTGAAAGCTGTTATTACAAAGACTAACATGTAATACCCGGGAGAGAGTTTAGCATCTACTTCTTTCCCATTTGTCTTAAAGGTGAGGAAACTGAGATCTGGGGACATGAGAGAAACTGACCCCCAGATGACGCTGATAACAGCAGACACATATCCAGAATCTAAACCCTCAATCTGCTGCCCTGCTGTGTTTGAGACAACACCTCAGTTTTCAGTTAGCGCCTTAGCAGGAAAGAGTTAAAGATGAGTTGAGAGCAAGACTGAAATGAATCAGAGAGGCCCTCCAGAAGATGGAGAAGGAAGTTAAAGGTAAGTAAAGAGAGGACAACAGGGAGAAAACCCAGTCTGTGCTGATAAATGTGTGACCCCCATGAGTATAGTTCATGGAATTCTCTAGACCAGAATACTGGAGTCACTAGCCTTTCCCTTCTCCAGGAAATCTTCCCAACCCAGGGATCGGACCCAGGTCCCCCTCGTTGCAGGTGGATTCTTTACCAATTGAGCCACCAGGGAAGCCCGATGAAAGTGTCTGAAGGCAGTTACTTCACAGTTTTGTCAGGCCAGCAGCACAGGGCCGCTCAGGCCTGCCTGGATTCCCATCCCTTGACTTCTCTCTAAAACTAATGTAGACTGTCTACTGGACTCTCAGAAGTAGAAGTTTTATAAATGTTATTAACCATGCATCCATTTAATTCTAACTGGATGATAAATGCCTTGAGGGACATTCTAAAAGTCATGAATACATGAGTATGGTCTGCAAAGAGGGCCCCACCCTGAGAATTTAGAATGCAAATATCGACCTGATCATTTCCTAATGTTTTTCAAGGCCCATCCATAAGAAAGCCCAGCCAAAATCTTTATTTCTGATCATTTTCATCACCCATCATATGGAAAGTCCTCATTTTATCTTAGAGCTTCAAAAGAAAACACTGTCAAGACCAGCTTCTTCGTGACTTGTCATTTAATATGTTCTCCTTCATTTCCAAGGGAACAAAGTACATATTTTCCCAAATGCAATTGAAATTGCAACCCTTGCTCCTTCTTTTAGGGCTTTGGGGAGTCAGTGTTAATCAACTATTAATGAGAATCAAAAGAGCTAGAAATTGTTATATAATTTTCCATCTACAGAAATGCAAATGATATTTCAAATCAGCATAATTTTACACAGTGCATTGCTTTGTTGAATCCATTCAAAACCTTGTAGTCCAGATCATGAAAAGTGTTAGTTGCTCAGTCATGTCCGACTCTTTGCAACCCCATGGACTTTAGCCTGCCAAGCTACCCTGTCTATGGAGTTCTCCAGGCAAGAACACTGGAATGGGTAGTCATTCCCTATCCAGGGGATCTTCCTAACTCAGGGATTGAACCCAGGTCTCCTGCATTGTAGGCAGATTCTTTATCATCTGAGCCACCAGAGAAGCCCAGTCCAAATCATATACATTCAAATACAAATATACTGGCATAATCACTATCTAATATGACAATTCTAGAAATTTTGGAAACTTCAGATGTCATGATAGCACTAGTCCAGAGAGATAAAATATTTTGAAATTATCAACCTTTTTGAAACTCTTCTCAGATGGAGCTGATGGCTCACATATGTGAATTTACTCAGTTGGGATGGATTGGAAAACTTGCACTATTTGCCTAACCTCTGCTTCTCCAGGATTTGCAAGCCTGGTACTGATGCAATACCACGGGTTATCATAGGAGCATCCATTTCAGCCAGAGTGCAGTGGGGTTTCTGAATCAGTGCGGGAGGAACATCCCCTTTTCCTCAGCTCATACTTCCTGGCCACAGCTGATTGGTCTAAAGGAGGACATGTGGCTCAACTGAGCCAATGAGTTCCTTTCTCAGGATTTTGGATTTTGTGATGAGTCAGTCAGTCTGAGCGCTAACATTTAAAGCTCCCAAACTGTCTGTTACCCTATTTTCTTTCATGCTGACATGAAACATCATGGAAGCTGGTTTGTGAGGAGAGAGAAGAACAAAGTAGCTTTGCAGAAAGGAGGAACTGAGGAGAGCTACCACGGAGTCCTGAGTTCCTGATTTCAGCTTTTCCTACAGATTCAAATTTGTATCCATGAGATACCTTTATATCATTACAACAAAATGTTTTTTTCTATTTAAGTTTATTGGAGTGGGGCTTCTGTCACTTGGCATTCAATGTCTTAATAAATACACAGTATTAAAAATTCTTAAGGAGAAGATGAAATAGAACTGTGCTAGGGAAATATGTATATTTACTAAGAAAGCTTATTCACTCATAAGTAAGCTTCTTCGAGTCAGTTGAAAGCAGATTAATAAGGCAAGTGACTTGAACTTAGTAAGTGCTCAATAATCTTGTTGTTGTAGCTGTTGTTTGTTTTAATGGATAATAAATAGCAAGGACTGGTGAGTGCCATACTGATCACCTGGAGAAAAGAGAAGTAAAGCACGCAATGAAAGCATACTCCACAGGCCAAAACTGAAGACCCACACTCACTCTAACCATGTCTGGGGCTAGCTTTTGTCCCTGTCTCAATAAAGAGGGCAATTATCTAGTCTGCTGTATAAGCAGAACCCCAGCAGTCATCATCTCTCTTTTCTCCTGTACCAAGTCCATCATTTCACCATTCCACCAGTCCCAGGTGTTCAAAGAGAAGTCTCTCATCTTCACCCATTTCTTTTCATTTCCACTGGATTCTTTACCACTAGCACCATCTGGGAAGCCCTCCATTGCTGCTACCCTAATCCAAAATGGTTGCGTCACTACTTGTCACTCAGTTGGTCTCCTTTCTGAAACCTTTAATTCCTAGCATTTCTTACTCCACGGTTCTAGCTAAAGGATGCTTTTTGAAGTGTAAATCTGATGAGGACATCCATCTCCGCCCAGACACACACAATACACATCTTTTAAATGTTATATTGTGTCCTCTTTGCTGCAGGGCAATGATTGTCATTCCGAACTTCACAATAAAGTCATCTGGAGGCCTTACAACAAGCAAACACACACACAAACAAAACTTAGGCCTGGGTCTCCCTTCCAGAAGCCTGGATTGAATTGTTCCAGAGTGGGATCTTCTGACCAGTATTTCTAAAACACTCCCTAGGTGATTCTGATGAAAAGTTAAAGTTGCAAGAACTGCTCTACGTATAGAAGCCGCGCTTCATGCGGGCTGGATATGGTCTTGCCTCTGCTTCCTTCTTTTCCCTCATTATCTGCCACATCTCCATCCATTGTTCTCCAGCCACGCTGGTCTTCTCTTGGTCCCTCAAAATCCCCATACTCCTTCCTGCCTGGGTCTACGGCCTCTGAGCAGCTTTTCCCTGTGACACACTCTCCTTTCTCTCCAGATCTTCACTCTGTGTCACCGCCTTAGGGAAGGCTTCCTGGACCTTCCTGAGTAGGTCAATGTTATGCCCAAGGTCCCAATCCCCAGAACTGAGAGAACAAGACATCCACAGCAATGCAAATGCAAAGAGGGAATTTATCGCTAGCTCGAGCCAGGGCCCAAGTTTCATCCAATGCAGTGGAGTGGAACAAGGGCCCCGAGCCCTGAATCCCAGCAGTATTTATAGGGTTAAGACAAAGACAGGGAGTTGACAGGGGCGGATTGGTTGCAAGGGTTCCTTAGCATCTACTAATTGGCTAGATTTTCGCACGCGCGGGCTTTCTCGGTGGTGGGGGAGGGGGTGGGGTTTCGTCCTTGTCCTGATAAGCTTGGACTAGGCCACAGGGAGCATACTGATTGGTCGAGTCCTGGCGCCGGTGGAGGATGATCTCAGCTCCTCCTTGGCAATAACTCAGCCCCTCTGTAAAGGAGACTTAGGCCTACCTAGGCCCCCTGAAGCCTGCCATGGCGCCTGTTTGGTCCTAACAGTCAACTCCCCATTCTGGCCCGCTGAACTCTGCGCCTTTCCTTTATAGCACTTGTCACAGTAAGCTTTATATTTATGTGTAAGTCTCTGAATCACGTTTGTGTTCCCCACTAAACTATACACTCTGTGAGCAGGGGCCCTATTTGCTTTGTTCACCGCTGCATCTCCAGTACGCAGCTTTCCTCACAAAGGAAGAAGAGGCAGCCCTCTTTCTCTGTGATGAGGACCAAGGGAGGAGACGGAAATATTTCCCGAGGGCAGCCCTACTGCTATGGAAATTAAAATTCAGCGCCAAGATATTTGTTATAAAACTAACAAAAACTTCAAAGGGAAATTCAAGTCTTGAGTGGAATGGGCAATAAAAATCTTTAAGGGGCTTGTAGTTGATGGTGGATGGAGCAAGTTAGGCTCAAGTTAGGTGAAGGGTCCAGAGGAGAGGCTCTGACTCCACCAGGGCTGGTCTTCATTTCACCCCCATAAACTTCTACCTATGGCTTCAGTGGCATGGCTTGAAAACACAAAAGGAGAACCTTTGCTCAGTAATCCCCCTGGGCCTTGGCAGGACAAGGCAGCAACCCTATGGGGTTACTGGGGGAGACTGTGGTTTTGTTTGAGTTGCAGAGAGAGGACCCACTTCTCTAGATGGGACTTCTAGATTGGTGACTAGACATGGAGCCAGACTCTCTTCAAACCCCTGCAGGGAGCTCTGGTACTTACTTGCTGCGTGACCTGAGGACAAGTTCGTTATGCTCTCTGTTTCTGTTTTCAGACTGTATCATGAGCAAGATAACTGCAATGGGTGTACAACATTATATAGATACAATCTCTTCAGTGATTCATTATAAAGATAATGGATTCTAGCTAACACAAGCACAAATTCTAGCTAACACAAGGCTTCTTCAGCCATTGTTTTTATAACTTTTTTTCCTACTCTGAAACGCTACAAGATTCCCCATTTTCGCTTCTGTGTTGGCAGCAGTAGGAGCCCCAATAGTTGCATGCTCTGAACCACTGCAGTCGACACCCCCAGCTGCTAAGGTGCAAACCTGCTGCTGCCGTGGTTTAGTCGTTAAGTTGCATCCAACTCTTGCAACCCCATGGACTGTAGCCTGCCAGGCTTCTCTGTCCATGGGATTTCCCAGGCAAGAATATTGCTGCTACTGTATGAGCAGCAATATTTGGTTTCTAAATAAGACCAAAGTGCAGCCCATTTACAATTTCTGAATTTTGGATCAATCATGATTGTGCAGATGATTCACCTTCTGACTACGGGCACTAAAATGCCATTGCTGCCTGTAAACGTCTGTGAAGTGTACTGTACTCTCCATGTCTTGTGAAACCTCTGAAGGCAAGTCTTTCACCTTCTGAAGGAGAGATGGAGGGCTTGCACCAACATCCCTTCCTAGGATAGTGACTGAGGCAACTTCTACATAGGACATCCTCCTGCCTCATCCTTGTAAATGCATTCCCAAGCACAAAGATAGGGAACATCACATTTATTCACATGCTCTGGAATGCTGGGATTCCCTGCTGGCTCAGACAATAAAGAATCCACCTGCAATGAGGGAGACCTGGTTTCGATCCCTAGGTTGGGAAGATCCCCTGGAAAAGGGAACAGTCACCCACTCCAGTATTCTGGCCTGGAGAATTCCATGGACAGAGGAGGCTGGCAGGCTACAGTCCATGGGGTTGAGTCGCAAAGGGTTGGACATGACTGAGTGACTTTCACTTTCTCCTTTACATAACCACAAAATTACCGTGGGCTTCCCTGGTGGCTCAGATGGTTAAGAATCCACCTGCAATGTGGGAGACCTGGGTTTGAAATCTGGGTTGGGAAGATCTGCTGGAGAAGGGCATGGCAATCCACTCCAGTATTCTTTCCTGGAGAATCCCCATGGACAGAGGAACCTGGTGGGCTGCAATCCATAGGGTTGCAAGGAGTCAGACACGACTGAGCAACTAAGCACACAGCACTGGAATGAAATGTTCTGAGCACACAGTTATGCCTGATGGCACAGAGGATTGGCTACATTACACATCCTCAGTAACACATCCATTTTAACTAGAAAGTCATTTTGTTACAACTATACCGATTTCACCTGAAGTTCAGTTTGGCTAGCACTCATTGGAAGAGGAATGTGATGGTTCATTTCGTGTATCAACTGTACTGGACCACAGAGGGCCTAGACATTTTGGATGTGTCGGTGAGGGTGTTTCTGGATGAGATTAACATGTGCATAGGCCGACTGAGTAAAGCAGAGTGTCTTCCCTACTGTGGGTGAACCTCATCCAATCATTTGAGGACCCGAATAGAATAAAAAGGCTTACCCTCCTTCAAGGGAGAGGGAATTTCCTCTTGCTTGATCACCTTGAGCTGGGACATTGGTTTTTCTCCTTCCCTGGGACTCAGACTGGCTCTTCCTGAGTTGAAACTCTGCTGGCTTTTAGCCTGGAATTACACTATTGGTTCTGGTGCTTTTAGGCTTTTGGACTCAGATTGGAACTAAACTGGCTTTCTTGGGTCTCCAGCTTGTTGACTGCAGATCTTATGGAGAGTGACTGCAAGTCTCATGGAGACTTGTCAGCCTCCATGATCACTAATTCCTTATAATAATTCTCTCTATATATATACATATATACACATACACACACACATATGTATATGTATGTTTCCATACATATATATGGACTTCCCCGGTGGCTCAAATGGTAAAGAATCTGCCTGCAATGTGGGAGACCTGAGTCTGATCCCTAGATTGGGAAGATCCCCTGGAGAAGGGAACAGCTACCCACTCCAGTATTCTTGCCTGCAGAATTCCATGGACAGAGGAGCCTGGCGGGCTACAGTCCATAGGGTCACAAAGAGTCAGACACGACTGAGCCGCTTTCACTTTCTATACATATATATATATATTTTTTTTTTTTCTATTAGGTTTCTGGGGAACCCTAATACAAAGAGCTCCAGAAGATTTTTCTGCCTTAATAAGGTCAGGAAAGAAAATATTAACAACATTTCATTGCTAACGAAGAGTCAGAAGATTTTAGAGAAACACTAGCATTGTGGACATGAGTCACTCATTATATAGTTCTGAGGGGTTGGAAAAGGGGAGTTGAAGTGTACTGAGTTCATGCTATGAGCCAGTCACTTTCACAAACATCAGTTTAATGAATTAAAGGCATATTTACAGAGCTAAGACATCAGTTTAAGAACAAGTCCGAGGCACCAGTTCTATCACTTGCCTTTCTGCAAAACTATGCAATTTACTAGACTGAACAAGCCTCAAACATGGCCCTGACACAGGCTACGGCAGGAGCCTTCCCTTACTAAAGGGAGCTACAGAAACTTCACAGGAGAAGGTGTGATCTCTTTCCTTAATTAACTGGGTGGTCACTTTAAAAATCCTATTCTTCCAGACAAAACTGCATCAGTGTAGTGCAAAATAGGGGACTGAGCTGTCTGTCTGCTTCCAAGACTCCAAACAGCTAGGACAGCCTCTCACATTGTCATAGTAGGCTGGGTGGTCACTACCTAGAAATACAGTGGATCCTTGTGACAGGTTTTAGGCAATCTTCGGGATACCTTCGTTACCTGACTGCTTTTTGTAAATTGCAGGAAGCCTTCCAGATTCCACACTGCCCAGTCGTAGAAGCTACAAGATTGTTTTGCAAGACAGGAGGAAAGCGTTAGGAAGTTAGGTTTTCTGCCCCAAGACGGAAGACAGCCACTCCTGGGGCCTCCCAGTGAGACATTTCTAGGACTTTTATCTGCCTGATGGAATGGATAGAAAAGTCCAGTAATAAAAGGACTCATGCTGAGTCAACAGGTCGGCAGAGTCTCAACCTCATTCACCCTTATATATGAAAAAGATCTAAACCACAGGGAACCAGTGAACACCGTGAAGTTGCTCAGTTGTGTCCAACTCTTTGTGATCCCATGGACTACAGCCTACTAGGCTCCTCCATCCATGGAATTTTCCAGGCAAGAGTACCAGAGAAGGTACTGCAATTTGATCAAGTCATAACCTCAAACAGTGGCTGACAAAAAGTTTTATAATGAACCAAAAGCAGTGACTAGAATTTATGACTGAAGACTTGATCTTTGTCACTTAGTTATGTCACTTACTTTCTCTGGGCTTCATCCGGAAAAACTAGGGTGCAATGAAAGTGAAAGTGAAGTCGCTCAGTCGTGTTCAACTCTTTGCAACCCCATGGACTGTAGCCTACCAGGCTCCTCCTTCCATGGGATTGTTCCAGGCAAGGGTACTGGAGTGGGTTGCCATTTCCTTCTCCAGGGGATCTTCCAAACCCAGGGATCGAACCTGGGTCTTCCACAATTGCGGACAGACACTTTACCCTCTGGGCCACCAGGGAAGCCCCTGGGGTACAAGGAGGAAGGCTGTAAGGAATGGTGGGGCCACAGGATTTCTCAGATTCCTTTTACCTTTAAACCCCCAAGCTTTTCTGTTGTCACTATATAGAGTGGTTTTATCAGCACAATCATCCTTCCAGCTCACAAAAGGTAAACATCTGGCAGTCACAAAGTCCCTTCTTCATTTGGATTGCAGTGTCCTTAGCTTGTCAGTTCTCTGCTTAGTTTAACATGTGTGTGTGTTTCAGTTGCTCAGTCGAGTCTGATTCTTTGGGATCCCATGGACTGCAGCCTGCCAGGGTTCTCTGTCCATGGGATTCTCCAGGCAAGAATACTGGAGTGGGTAGCCATTCCCTTCTTCAGGGGATCTTCCTGACCCAGTGATCGAACCCAGGTCTCCCGCATTGAGGGCAGACTGTTTATAGTCTGAGTCACCAGGGACACCCTGGAGCATTTGATATGACACAGTGCCTATGCTAGGTACTGTAAGTAAAAAATGAACTCACAGACTTGTGCAGGATCCAGGTTGCTAGTTTAAGATAATACACTCTAAGTTGTTATTTAACACACAAACACAGACATATATCTTGTAGATTAAAAATATGTCTTTGATATTTCTCCCTATAAGAGGGGGGTCAATCTTAGTGACTCGCTTGTAACCTGTTGAGTCTGTGACAGTGATGCTGTGTGATGTCGGAGGTTAGGTTGGTAAAGGCTACTGTCTGCTTCTCTTGGGACTGATGGCTGGGGTGAAGTCATGCGGCATCTGGGAAGTCTGAGCACCCCAAGACCTCCATGCTGGTGTAGGTGCTCTGTTAACTAACCATGCCAAGCTCCCATAGCAATTCCTCAACCACACGCTCAGGAGAGAACACAGTGGAGCCTTTGATGGTAGGAGCCCCA
The DNA here is from genome assembly GCF_014754425.2 of Oryx dammah. Taxonomy (NCBI): domain Eukaryota; kingdom Metazoa; phylum Chordata; class Mammalia; order Artiodactyla; family Bovidae; genus Oryx; species Oryx dammah. Next base: position 59,772,734 of record NW_024070204.1, on the reverse strand, counting down.
GCCAACATCTGATGGCAACAGCCTGAAAAATCCCCAGCAAGACCTGCCTGGGCTGAGCTCTTCCTGAATTCCCAAACTGTGACCAAAATAGAATGGTCAGTTTTACGCTACTTATTTCAGGGTAAGGTGTAACGCAGCAATAATCACCAGAACAACATCGGCACTGAAATGATCCTTGATTATTCCAGAATCAAAGTTAACACAGAGATATTTCTATTTCAAGAAAATTTTCCAGTAAGTATATAGTCCACACTCTAGGAGAGAAAGATAACTGCGGTATAAGCGACCTAAAACCCATATAGACAATCATGCTAAGTTCTACACTATCTTATTTTTTTAAAGTATAACCTTGTGAAGTAGTTTAAGTTCCTTCAAACTAGAAACATATCCATGGAGCATTATATCCTGAACAATAAAAATTCAAGTTAAAAGAAATGACACCAAGATGACTCATTAAATAACTACACTTGTCTTCTTTTGTGTTATCACTGCTCTTCTGGACAAATGAAAAATGAAATTTTTTCTGTTTGAAAAAAAAAAAAAAAGTCATTCTGAGTCTGTATTTACTCTAACTACAGTGAAACACATTCTGGCCTGGGGATCAAAGCAATCATATAGGGAGATAAGAATAATCTCCTGCCTCCTGTCCCTTCAGCTAATCTGTGGAGCGAGCACTTGACCATCCTGCCACAGATTCATAGATACCTGCAATACCATCAAGATTTGAGAGTTCTAAGTCAATTGAAGTAGAGGGCATGATTCACCTCCTCAAAATGGCTGTGCTGTAACTCCGTGGACCTAGAACTCATCTGAGATGCAGCCTCTAGTCACTGCAGAAAACCTCTCTATTTACAGCTGACAATGTAAAGGTCTACCTGGGAGAGCAGCTAAAAGCCAACCTTGCCTTTTCAGTTTGGTTTCTCTATTTGCTAAGTGGTAATTATAGTCCTGACCTACCTTAACTGTCACTGTGTAGGTTGCAGGAGGCTGAAAACTGACTGGAAAAAAAAAAAAATCCTGAGAATTATAAATGCCAAGTCAGCTTTGCAAATGTGATAGTTTTCAAAATCAACTCAACTTGCTTTTCAAAAAAAGAGATTAATCTGTAAAATTTGCATTCATACTGGCCATATTTTTAATGGCCCACAGACAAGGGGAAAAAGTAGAAACAGTGACAGATTTTATTTTCTTGGGCTCCAAAATCACTGCAGATGGTGACTGCAGCCATGAAATTAAAAGATGCTACTTGGAAGGAAGGCTATGGCAAACCTAGACAGCATATTAAAAAGCAGAGATATCTCTGCTGGCAAAGATTCGTATAGTCAAAGCTCTGGTTTTTTTCAATAGTCACATACAGATGTGAGAGTTGGACCATAAAGAAGGCTGAATGCTGAAGAATCAATGCCTTCGAATTGTGGTGCTAAAGACTCTTGAGAGTCCCTTAGACTGCAAGGAAATCAAACCAGTCAACCCTAAAGGTAATTAATCCTGAATATTCTTTGGAAGGACTGATGCTTAAGCTGGAGCTCCAATACTTTGGCCACCTAATATGAAGAGCTGACTCATTGGAAAAGACCCTGCTGCTGGGAAAGACTGAGGGCAGGACGAGAAGGGGACAACAGATGAAGAGATGGTTAGATAGCATCACCGACTCAGTGGACATGAGTTTGAGCAAACTCCAGGAGATAGTGAAGGACAGGGAAGTCTGGTGTGCTGCAGTCTTTGGAGATCACAGAGTCAGACTGGACTTAGGGACTGAACAACAACTGGCCACATTTGTCTGTACTGTTGCCTGCCTTTGCCATCTGAATTTTAATATTCACTATATAAGTTGACTAAGTAAGTAGGTATGTGTGAGTGAGAGACAGGGCATCAGAAAATAAACATAAAATTCACTCAAGGTCCTTCTGGGTTTTGAACTAACAAATGCAACAAGTAGGGAGACATCTATTTTCACCATTGCACTAACTGCAGTATGTATAATCCTGTATTTTAAAAAAAATAATGGAATAAGGGATCATCTAGATAAACAAATTACCTTTCTCCAGGGGAATCTTCCTGACCCAGGGATCTAACCCTGGTCTCCTGCATTGCAGGCAGATTCTTTACTATCTAAACCACCAGGGAATCCCAACAAATTAAATAGGGTTTCTTTAAATGACTGTCTCTTCGTTTATTTGGAATATGCTTAAAATTATCAAAGTTTTCAAGGGTGCTTCAGAATATTATATATTCGGTATGTAAATTACAGGAAAAAAAGGACAAGTCTATATCAAATAACATTGGGTCTCAAGCCCATGATAAAAAGATGTTTTAAAACAGAGTTGTTTCTCTTTCTTTGCTAACTCAGTGTTGCCCCCGTGATTTTCCCTTTCCTCCTGTGTTTGTGAGGTCTCATTCTTCTCAGTTTGGCTCCTAGGCTGCATCCTCTCAGAGACCTTCTGATGCCACATGAATCCTCATCCTTCTGCTCCCAGGCTGGCTAAGGGTTGCCTTCCATTCTCAAGTTTCATGCTGAGCTGAAACGACTTGCTTACATCCTGTCTTCTCCAATAGTCTGGGAGCTCCTCAGGGCCAAACACTGTGGCTTATTCTTTCACCTTCATATCCGATGTATGGCTGTAGGTGAGGCAAGTGCCCAGACAATGCTGGAGGGCTTGTCTCTGGATCTGCCTGGCGTCCCTTCAATTATTCTGCATTTCTAATATGTAGTATGTCTTTTCCTCTTAATCTTTATGATTTTCACTGGATCCTTTTGAGTTTTGATTTCAAAGTTCTTGAAAGAGAGAGGTCCTGTCAGCTGGTGCACAGACTGCAGAAGTCGGGGTGTGAGTGAGTGAGTGTGTGTGTGTGATTGTGTGTGAGAACTGAGTCACCATCTCCCATTTCTGGCTTCGCTCCTCACATCTACAACCCACCCTTGTGTTCAATTTCCGCACATCTGAAGGTAAGAAAACTTCATCTTACTACTATATTTGTACTTGCTGCATCCAGCTGCAATTCTTAAATTATTCTGGAGAAAGTGGTATATATCTAGTGCAAAATAAATTTCCTTATACTCTCTAGCTATAAAAAGCTTGTTCTATTTTTTAAAAGTATGGCATGGTATAAGTAAAACTCTGTTTTGAACTTTTTTTGGCATTGAAAAACACAGGGTGAAAATATTCCAAAGCCATTACGAGTCATTCTTTTAGGAATATCTAGTGGTATGGGGAATGGTCATGAGAAGTTAAAAAAAAAGAAAAACAACACATAGTATAAAGCTAAACAAAATTGGATTCTATTTAATTATGTTTAAAATAACTTTTTTCTCTTTCTCTCTGTGTATAAAGGGGGCAAGGAAGTGTGTAAAAATACAAACTCTAATTCGAAGATATAGTACTTACACTTTCTTCTTTATGTTTCTTTCCTTCATTTCTCAATTTGGCACAATGAGGATGTACTTTGCTATAGTCAGAAAAAAAAAAAAAATCCTGACATGCAAGGTAAAGGATAAAAAACCTGAAAGAGTTAAAAACACAGAACAGACTGGGACATTTAAAAGAAAATCTAGGTTTTGTATTTTATCCTAGATAAAGGGGTGAGGCAAAGGGTCTTTCTTATTATAGTATTTTAAAAAATGAACAGTGTTTAAATTCTCAAGGGTAGACAACAGTGTTAGGAGGCTCTAAACATCCAGCCCTCAGCTCTCCCCACTAACCACGCTGCCTTTCTTCTTTTTCCTCCTTACTTTTTTTCATAGCAGTTTTTTTTTTTTTTTTTTTAAGGATCCCAGTTAGCCTTTC
>NW_024070204.1:59619515-59768849 GCF_014754425.2 Oryx dammah | reverse complement strand
GCAAGTGTGTGCCCTTCAAGCCCCGCCTGGAGACGAACCCCACTGAAGTCCCTGAGAGCAAACATCTATGAAAAGCCAAGCGATCTGGTATTTACTCAACGCTACCCCTGTCCGGTGGGTCAGAGAACAGACTTTAGTGTCCAGGATAAAGCCGGGCCTTGGCAGCTCAAGCTTCCCCATTGTGATTCAAGATTCGGGGTGTAAACACATGCAGTGTTTAACCATCGCCAGTTTGCTTTGAATGTTTGATAGCCGTGACTGGGGCTCAGGAAGAACACAGTAGTGACTTCTTCACTGGAGCTGAAGTTGAGGCTTTATGCAGTATTTGGGCAAGCGGCCCCGGCAGCTGCAAGCCCTCAATGGGCGCTTTCTAGTCGCTGAGTGGGCTGGGCGGCGTTGCTGGGAGCCCCGGGGCTGGAGCTGCCCCCGGGGCTGGGCCACCCCGTCTCAGTGACAGGTGCTGAGGAAGAGGAGAAGGAGCAGCCCCTCCCCACGGGCTCCCAAGCCTGGGCTCAGTGTCTGCCATGAACTGCCATTTTTATTGCAGTTTTGTTTCAGGAACACAGGACCTTGGCAGGCAGAGATGTACCCTGTGGCTTGGTCTTTCTCTGCTCAGCCAGTGGTGATGAAAACAATAACAAAGACCCTGACTTTGCTAAATGAACAAGACTCACTTAGATAACAAACCAGTACCGTTTTTGGCAGAAAGCCTTCTAGATGCTTGATGCTGTGTGACCTGCTGGGGTGGAAAAGAGGACTGGAAGGGAAGAGCTCTAAGTTATATTTTGGTAGAACCCAAGCCATGGTCTCATTTTGTTGTGGATTGACGACCCTGTTTATCATTAACTATCACTTACTGGGAACTTTAATGTGCTGGATACTGACTTAAGGACTGCATGTTGTCTTGCTTGTCATAATCTGGCAATGTCTTTTGTTTTTCTTTCTTTTATTTTTTTTTAAAGAAAGGAGAAAACTGAGTTTCAGAAAGGTTAAGTGATATGTTCAATATTGTTACACAGCTTATAAATGGTACAGCCAGAAATCCAATCCTGGTACGACTATAAAATAACTTCTACTCTTTTTGGGGAAAAACATAGCTTATACTTGTAAATTTTAAGTTTCCAGGTGGCTGTGGCCTAGAAAATGTGAGTTGGCCATGGGAGTACAGAGTAAATCAATAGTTTATATATTCTTTTCATTACAGAGAATTCCAGGAAAAGTCAGATGAAGTCGAATCATTAGGCAGACAGGTCCCTTCTTAATAATAAGAGCTTTTACCCACCCGCCCCAAGTATGGGCTCAGTGAGCTTGTTAAAAAAATTGTCATTGTTCTTATTTTAAATAATTGTTCCTAAATTTTTAAATTTAAAAATAGCTGTTAGTTTTTAGAACAATTAAGTTTTGTGGAAGAAACTGAATAGTACAGAGTTCCCTATACCCTAGACCCAGTTTCCACTATTATTAACATCTACTGATGCACCTTTGTTATAATCAATGAACTAATATCAAAATAGTATTAACTAAAGTCCATCGTTTATTCAGATTTCCTTGGTGTTTACCCAGTGTGCTTTTCCTATGTCAGGATTCCATCTAGGACACCACATTGCATTTAGTTGCCATATCTTCTTAGGCTCCTCTTGGCTGTGAGAGTTTCTCAAGCTTTCAGTGGTTTTGATGATCTTGCCAGTTTTGAGGTATACTAGTAGAGAAGGCAATAGCACCCCACTCCAGTACTCTTGCCTGGAAAATCCCATGGATGGAGGAGCCTGGTAGGCTGCAGTCCATGGGGTCGCTGAGGGTCGGACACGACTGAACGACTTCATTTTCACTTTTCACTTTCATGCATTGGAGAAGGAAATGGCAACCCCCTCCAGTGTTCTTGCCTGGAGAATCCCAGGGACGGGGGAGCCTGGTGGGCTGCCGTCTATGGGGTCGCACAGAGTCGCACACGACTGACGCAACTTAGCAGCAGCAGCAGCAGTGATTTTGTAAGAGGTAAGGGAATGTGCCCCTCTGGGGACAAGTCTCATGCTTTTCTTGTGCTTAGACTAAGGTAACGGGTTTTGGTAGAGGACCTCAGATGTAAGGTGCCATTTCATCACACCATATCAACGGTATATACTATCAACATGACCTGTGACTGTTGATGGTGACCTTGATCACAGGCTGAGGTAATCTTTATCAGATTTCCCCACTGGGAGGTTACCTCTCCCCACCCCCACCTCCCATACTACGTTCCTCCAGACTCGCTGGGCATAGCCCACACTTAAGTGGGGTGCTCATTGACTTTTAAAAATAGTTTTATTAATTTTCCTCCATCACATAAAGTGACTTCTTGTTTAGCCTGATTTGATACCATTTGTTAATTAATCTCTACATCTCTGCTCCTACTCTCCAAATTACTGCTCTCAAATCAGAGACCTTCAGAGTTCAGAGAGTATAAATTATATTAGCCCTTTTATGATTGAGTTATCTGATAGAGGCAGCAGAAATACATACATGTTTTGAAAGAATTTCATATTTAATATTCCCTGAGAGCAAGGAAACAATCGTCATGGTGGTGGTAGTGTAGTCACTAAGCTGTGACTGATTCTTGCGACCCCACGGACTGGATCATTACTCAACAGGTTCCTCTGTCCAAGTGATTTTCCAGGCAAGAATACTGACCTGGGTTGCCATTTCCTTCTCCAGGGGATCTTCCTGACCCAGGGATTGAACTTGTGTCTCCTGTATTGGCAGGCAGGTGTTTACCACTGAGCCACCAGGGAAGCCCCACAATCATCATAGGATATTCAGAAATTTGTTGAGTGTCCTGAGATTTATTGTAGGGACCAGAGTCATTCTGGCTCCTAAAATAAATGCCAGGTCACCGAGGTGGTGTCTCAACTCAAGGAAACAAAGTCTGCTTACTAAACATGGGAACAGATACTGTGAACATGGATTTCCCAACAAAACACAAAGGGCAACTGATTCTTTGATGCTGATGAGAAGCAGTACAAAGGTGATGAAGGAGGATATAAATTTGAAGAAGCATCACTTCTTCAGTGTTATATACATAAGCATTGGTTTGGATGAGTTTTAATAAAAGAATTAACTGTTGAGTTTTAATAAAAGAAAATAAAATAGGACTTCCCTGGTGGTCTAGTGGTTAAGAATCTGTCTGCTAATATAGGTATGACCTAAAGCAAATCCCTTACGATTATACAGTGGAAGTGACAAATAGATTAGATCTGATAGACAGAGTGTCTGAAGAACTATGTTCGTGATGTTGTACAGGAGGCAGTGATCAAGAACATCAATACTGAGTTGGCCTCTTTTGTATATCAGTATGAATCAGCCACAGGTATACATATGTCTGCTGCCTCCTGAATCCCCTTCATGTCTGGCAACCCATCCCACCCCTCTAGGTTGTCACAGAGTACCTGGGAGTGGCAATAAAAAGACATATATATAGCCCAGTGTTTCTAACCTTTACAAGAGCAAGACTCTCTCTTGCAAGTCAAAGTTAGTTTGTGGAACCCTGTATAAGAGTCATTGAATTTTACTATGCATTCATTGACAATGAATTATAAATTAGAGATGATATTAATCATGTTGGAGAAGGAAATGGCAACCCACTCCAGTATTCTTGCCTGGAGAATCCCAGGGACAGAGGAGCCTGGTGGGCTGCCATCTGTGGGATCACACAGAGTCAGACATGACTGAAATGACTTAGCGGCAGCAGCATTAATCATGTTACTACACTATAGCTTCCAAATGTGTTTGAAAAACCAGTGACATACATATGTGAAAACATGTTATCTAATGTGTGAAACATGTTATCTAATGTGTGAAAATATATCTATGAAGTCTGTAACTGGTGTTTGTTGCATAAAGGCCTGTAATGACCCACGATCAGGAGCGCATGTGTTTCTGCTGCTGCTCCTGCTGCCCACCCTACTCCCATGCCCATCACTAGGTTCCTGATCTAGCTCTTCTCCTCTAGTAGAAGAACTGCTACATCTGGACTTCTAGTTTCTGTAGATCCATTTCCTCCTCACATTTCCAAAGAACTTTATTTGAAAGAAGTGCAGAGGGAACTCTGTGTGGGCTGATGGATGGGCCTGGCTGGAATTTCGCTTTTCCAGAAGTCCAAGTAACTCTTGGTCACAATAGTCAATGGCTCTCTCCATCCACAGCTCTTTAGAAGGTGTACCAACCCTGAGAACAGCAAGAAAGGGCAGCAACAAGTGAACGTGTTTTGGGACCTTGAATCTGTCACTGTCTCATAGCACAAAAAGCCAGCTCAAATTACAAAAGAGTGTAAGGTCAGGGCTCAGACTCATTCCTGGCATTACTTGTGGGTCACTCTATCCTATTCTGGCTTAGATATGTTTTTGTTCTCAGTAAACATTTCATTTTTTGGTGGAGTCGCCATCTAACCCCACTCTTTGGTTCCCCTGAAAGAAATTCTGATTTTCTGTCCTAGTTGAGTTGCCTCAAGAAATTCTGGGAAAAAATCCAGTACTTCTCCCCAACTGCCTAAATGGTTAGCTCACTCCCAGCCTGGAGGATAGAAACTGGGTTCATAGGAAAGACGTGGGCTTCCTCCCTTTCCTTCTCTGCAGTCCCATACCAGCAACACAAAACCAAAATGCAAACCTATCCTTCTCCTGCTGCTACTGCTAAGCTGCTAAGTCACTTCGGTTGTGTCCGACTCTGTGAGACCCCAGAGATGGCAGCCCACCAGGCTCTGCTGTCCCTGGGATTCTCCAGGCAAGAACACTGGAGTGGGTTGCCATTTCCTTCTCCAATGCGTGAAAGTGAAGTCGCTCAGTCATGTCTGACTCTTCGCGACCCCATGGACTGAAGCCTACCAGGCTCCTCCGTCCATGGGATTTTCTAGGCAAGAGTACTGGAGTGGGTTGCCATTGTCTTCTCCAATCCTTCTCCTAACTCATACCAAAACGCTAACATTAGAGATCTTTTGGTTTAGGCTTTAACCTGTTGTAAAACTTCAAAATGTCCCTAAAAGAAGAGGTTGTTGGTTAGGCCTTATCAGTAAATTACCCAAGAATTAGCTTATCAGATCCTTTCCTAGTGGCAGTTTTCAAAATTGAGAGGGTGGGATGAGGAAAACTCTGAGCCCCACTCCTTCTATTGCCACCAACAGGTGGGAAAAGCAAAAAGGGAAAACTAAAGGTTAGAGATATTAGGACCCAAATTAGGGGTCTTGTCTTATTGTCTCCCTTACTTCATAGAACATGGATCAAAAATTCTTTTTTAGAGCAGATATAGGCAGATGACAGAAAGACTGTAATTCAGTTCACACTGAAGGTAACCAGAGTATAACAAAATTTCTGGGAGGTGCTCAAGACAGGGCCAGAATGGAGAAAGAATCAACGTCACTGAGACCATGAGTTGTAAGCTGGTCAACGGTAAGAAACACAGCACTCACTGTGTTCTAGATACCATTTTGTGGGCTTTACATCCAAGAGAAAGGTGATGTTATTTCCTCCACTTAACAGGTGGGGAAATTACTTGCCCAACCCACTCAGGAAGTGATAGGGCTGAGCACTGAACCCAGGTAGTGTGTTTCCAAAATTGGAACTCCGAAATAACACTATACTATACAAAAAAGATCTTCACGATGTGGATAATCATGATGGTGTGATCACTCATCTAGAGCCAGACATCCTGGAATGTGAAGTCAAGTGGGCCTTAGAAAGCATCACTACGAACAAAGCTAGTGGAGGTAATAGAATTTCAGTTGAGCTATTTCAAATCCTGAAAGATGATGCTGTGAAAGTGCTGCACTCAATATGCTAGCAAATTTGGAAAACTCAGCAGTGGCCACAGGACTGGAAAAGGTCAGTTTTCATTCCAATCCCAAAGAAAGGCAATGCCAAACAATGCTAAAACTACCACACAATTGCACTCATCTCACACGCTAGTAAAGTAATGCTCAAAATTCTCCAAGCCAAACTGTAGCAATATGTGAACCGTGAACTTCCAGATGTTCCAGCTGGTTTTAGAAAAGGGAGAGGAACCAGAGATCAAATTCCTAATATCTGCTGGATCATGGAAAAAGCAAGAGAATTCCAGAAAAACATTTTTTCTGCTTTATTGACTATGCCAAAGCCTTTGACTGTGTGGATCACAATAAACTGTGGAAAATTCTGAAAGAGATGGGAATACCAGACCACCTGACCTGCCTCTTGAGAAACCTATATGCGGATCAGGAAGCAACAGTTAGAACTGGACATGGAACAACAGACTGGTTCCAAATAGGAAAAGGAGTCCATCAAGGCTGTATATTGTCACCGTGTTTATTTAACTTATATGCAGAGAACATCATGAGAAACACTGGGCTGGAAGAAACACAAGCTGGAATCAAGATTGCTGGGAGAAATGTCAATTACCTCAGATATGCAGATGACACCACCCTTATGGCAGAAAGTGAAGAGGAACTGAAAAGCCTCCTGATGAAAGTGAAAGAGGAGAGTGAAAAATTTGGCTTAAAGCTCAACATTCAGAAAAAGAAGATCATGGCATCTGGTCCCATCACTTCATGGGAAATAGATGGGGAAACAGGGGAAACAGTGTCAGACTTTATTTTTTGGGGCTCCAAAATCACTGCAGATGATGATTGCAGCCATGAAATTAAAAGACGCTTACTTGTTTGAAGGAAAGTTATGACCAACCTAGATAGCATATTCAAAAGCTGAGACATTACTTTGCCAACAAAGGTCCATCTAGTCAAGGCTATGGTTTTTCCAGTGGGCATGTATGGATGTGAGAGTTGGACTGTGAAGAAAGCTGAGTGCCGAAGAATTGATGCTTTTAAACTGTGGTGTTGGAGAAGACTGTTGAGAGTCCCTTGGACTGCAAGGAGATTCAACCAGTCCATTCTGAAGGAGATCAGCCCTGGGATTTCTTTGGAAGGAATGATGCTAAAGCTGAACTCCAGTACTTTGGCCACCTCATGCGAAGAGTTGACGCATTGGAAAAGACTCTGATGCTGGGAGGGATTGGGGGCAGGAGGAGAAGGGGACAACAGAGGATAAGATGGCTGGATGGCATCACCGACTTGATGGACGTGAGTTTGAGTGAACTCCGGAAGTTGGTGATGGACAGGGAGGCCTGGCTTGCTGCAATTCATGGGGTCACAAAGAATCGGACACGACTGAGTGATTGAACTGAACTGAACATGGACCTAACAGTCCAGGTTCGTATGCAATATTGCTCTTTACATCATCGGACCTTGCTTCTATCACCAGTCACATCCACAACTGGGTATTGTTTAATTAGGCTTAATGGTGGAGGTAACAGAACTGATATAAAAGGGTGCTTCTGAGATTGAACAAAGGAGAGAGGAGAAGAGAAGGAGCTGTGCAGCCAGATGGAAGACCTGCCTGACAGAACACAATGTTCACCAAGTTACCCTCTCAGAGCTGCAGCTTCTACATCTGCAGTGTTAAGAGTACCTCCTCAAAAGGGTTTTGTGAAGATTCAATAAGATACATAAAGAACCAAGGCCAGTGCCTAGCACATAGTAGGGGCTCAGTAGGTTTTCGTTACTTTCCCATCATTCTCCCTTCCTAACAGATGACATGAAGAGTTGTAATGGCAATAGGAAACCATCTGACCTCATATCCTCCTCTACTGTCCCACATTTCTGTGCTTACAAGACAGCTCTTGATCTAAATGAAAAGGAGTTACATTCCTTTTTCCCTTTAAATTTTAAACTTTGTATTATTGGGGTATAGCTGATAAACTGTGTTGTGGAAGTTTCAGGTGAACAGCGAAGGGACTCAGCCATACATATACCTGTATCTTCTTCCCCAAACCCCTCTCTTGAGGTATTTGCCTAGCTTATAAAAACTCTCTCTTGTTTGGTAATGACCCTTATACAAAAATAATTTCAGATATAACTAATAGAAAATACAAAATATGAAGGTTTAAGTATAAAAGAAATTTGCTACCTATTATATATATGTATGTTAAGTCCATTTGGTCCAACAGGATGTAAGCTTCAGGTGAGGCTCTGACAGCACCGTGAGTATGTGGTGGTCAGGACTCTGCATATAAAAATACCTTCTTAAGATTTAGAGCCCATGCTGTTACAACATCATGTCTGTTTCATTCTGTTAATTGAAAACAGTCACACACAAAAATCTATAGAAAATCAATGAATCACAAAGGAAGAGAGCAAAAAAAGAACAGAGAGAAAAAAGGCATTACAGAACTGCCAGAAAATAATTAACAAAATGGCAACGAGTCCATACCTTTCATAGTTACTTTAATGTAAATAGACAAAATTTTCTATCAGAAGATGACAAGGTGCTGAATGGATTAAAAAAAGAACACACGACCCATCTATATGCTGCCTAGAAGAGACTTGCTTCAGATGTAAGAATACACACAGACTGAAAATAAAGGAATGAAAGAGATAACTTCACACCAATGGGAACCGAAAGTAAAGTGAAGTAGCTACACTTATATCAGACAAAACAGCCTTTAAAACAAAAGCTGTAATCGGAGACACAGACGTCAAGGGTATATAATAGTTGTAAATATCTGTCCACCCAACATAAGAATACCAAAATGTGTAAAGCAAATATGAAAAGACATAAAGGAAGAAATAGATAGAAATCCAGTAATAGTAGGGGACTTTAATACCTGTCAATATTAACATCATCCAGTCAGAAATTCAACAAGGAAAATTAGCCTTAAATCACTTATTAAATTGGGTGGACTTCACGGGTGATGCACTGGTAAAGAATCTGTATGCCAGTGCAGAAGGCACAGGGGACTCAGGTTCAGTCCCTGGGTGGGGAAGATCCCTTGGAGGAGGAAATGGTAACCCACTCCAGTATTCTTACCTGAAAAATCCCATGGACAGAGAAGACTGGTCACAAAGAGTTGAATACAACTGAGTGACTGAGCACGCACATGCACAGAACATATACAGACATACACAGAACATTCCATGACCAAACAACAGAAAATACATTCTTCTTAATCTCACACAAAACTTACTCCAGGATAGATCAAATGTTAGGCCACAAAACAAATCTTAATAAAGTTAATGAGATTAAAATCATATCATGCATCTTTTCTAGCGGTGATGATTTGAAACTGGAAATCAATTCAAGGAAAACTGGAAAATTCACAAATATGTGGTGATTAAACAGCCTGCAACTAAACAATCATTGGGTCAACAAAGAAATCAAAAAAGAAATCAGAAAGTATCTTGAGGCAAATGAAAATGGAAATACAACATACTAAAACTTGTGGTTTGTAGCAAGAAAGCAGAGAACTTTCTAAGAGGAAAGTTCATAATGATAGATGCTTACTAAGAAACAAAAAAGGTCTCAAATAAACAATCTAACTTTACACCTCAAGAAATAGAAAAAAAAAAAAAAACCAAACAAACAACCAAGTCCAAAGTAAGTAGAAGGAAGGAAATAACAAAGATCAGAATGCAAATAAGTGAAATAGAGACTAAAAAGACAACAGAAAGATCACTGAAGCCAGGAGCTGTTTTCTTTTTTTTTTTAAATAAAATAAATAGATAGGGCTTCCTTAATGGCTCAGCCAGTAAAGAATCTGCCTGCAATGCAGGAGATGGAACCCTGGGTTGGAAATATACTCTGAGAAGGAAATGGCAATGCAGTCCAGTATTTCTGCCTGGAGAATCCTGTGGACAGAGGAGCCTGGAGGGCTATAGTCAATTAGGTCGCAAAAAGTCAGAGATGACTGAGCGACTGAGCACACAAAATAGATAAACTTTTAGCTAGATTCACCAAGAAAAAAAAAAAAAACAGAGGATGCAAAATCATAAATGAAAGAGGAGACACTACAACTGGTACCACAGAAGTACAAAGGATAATGAGAGACAACTATGAACACTAAAAAACTGTACAAACTGGAAGAGCGTATAAATTCGTGGAAACACATTGCCTACCAAGATGATCATGAAGAAATAGAAAATCTGAATAGGCTGATTACTAGTAAGGAGATCAAATCAGTAACAAAAAACCTCCCAACAAACAAAACTTTAGGACCAGATGGTTTCATTGGTGAATTCTACCAATCTTTTAAAGAAGAACTAACATCAATTTTTCTCAAACTCTTCCAGAAAAAAGAAAAGGGAACACTTCCAACCTTATTTTACAAAGCTAGTATTATCCTAATACTAAAACCAGAAAAAGACACCACAAGAAAAGAAAATTACATGTCAATATTCCTGATAAATATAGACACAAAGAATCTTTAACTGATTATTAGTAAACTACATCCAACAGTATATTAAAAGGATCATACACCATGACCAATTAGGATTTATTCCAACAATGTAAGGATGATTCAACACTGCAAATCAATCAATGTAATATGTCATATTAACAAATTGAAAGATAAAAGTCACACAATCATCTCAAGAGATGTAGAAAAAGCTTTTGGTAAAATTCAGCTCATTTGTGATGAGAACTCTCAACAACATTGATACAGAGGGAACATATCTTATCAAAATAATGCTCATATATGACAAGCTCCCAAATTACATCATTATTAACAGTGGAAAGGTGAAAGCTTTTCCTCTAAGGTCAGAAACAAGACAAGGGTTTCCACTCTTGCTACTTTTATTTCATATAGTATTGGAAATCCAAGCCAGAGCAATTAGGCAAGAAAAAGAAATAAAAGGCATCCAAATCAGAAAGAAGTAAACTGTTACTATTAGCAGATGGTATACTATCATGTATTGAATGCCCTAAAGACTCCACCAAAAAACTATTGGAACTAATAAAAAATTCAGTTAAATTTGAATGTATAAAATCAATAAAAAAATCAGTTGCATTTCTACAGGCTAATAACTAATTATCAGAAAGAGAAATTAAGAAAATAATCCCATTTACAATTGCATTAAAAAACCCAAAATACTTAGGGGTAAATTTAACCAAGGAGGTAAGAGACCTGTACATTTAAAACCATAAGATATTGATGAAAGAAACTGAAGAAGGAAGGCACACTAAGTGAAAATCGTCTATGCTCATGGGTTAGAAGAGTTAATATTTTAAAATGTCCATACTACCCTAAGCAATCTACAGAGTTAATATAATCCCTATCTAAATTCAAAGGACATTTTCATAGAAACAGAACAAACAATCCTAAAATCTGTATGGAATCAGAAAAGACTCTAAATAGCCAAAACAATCTTGAGAAAAAAGGACAAAGCAGGAGGAGGCAACACATTTCCTGATTTCAAACTATGTCTCAAAGCTACAGTAATCAAAACAGTATAGTACTGACATAAAAAACAGACACATAGATAAATGGAACAGAAAAGAGAGTCCAGAAATAAAGAGTATAGAGTCAGTTAGTTTACAACAAGGGAGTCAAGAACACATGACTGGGAAAGACAGTCCCTTCAACAAATGGTGCTGGTAAAGCTGGACAGCCACATGCAAAAGACTAAAAGTGGAGACTATTCAACACCATACTTAAAATTCAACTCAAAAAGGATCAATGGCTTAAACATGAGACCTGAAATCATAAAATTCCTAAAAGAAAACAGGTTCCATAACATTGCTCTTGGCAATGATTTTTTTTTTTTGGATTTGACTAAAAGCAAAGGCAATAAAAAGGAAAAATAAACAAATATGACTACACCAAACTAAAAAGCTTCTGCACAGCAAAGGAAACTATCAACAAAATGAAAACAGAACAGGAAAAAATAGTTGTAAATCATATATCTGATGAGGGGTTAGTATTCAAAATACATAAAAATTCATGCAAGTCAACTGAGAAAAAAAAAAAACCACAAGAAATTAGATTTAAAAATGGGTAGAGGAGCTAAATAGGCATGTCTCCAAAGATGACACGCAGATGGCCAGCAGGTATCTGAAAAGATACTGAACATCAACAATCATCAGGGAAATGTAAATCCAAAGCACACACCTGTTAGAATGGCTATTAGAAAAACGACAGGAATTAACAAATATTGAGAAGAATGTGGAGCAAAGGAAACACATTCCCACATTGCTTTCGGTGAGAATGTAACTTGGTGTAGCCACTGTGGAAAACTGTATGGAAGGTCTTCAAAAAATTAAATATTGAACCACCATTTAATACAGCAATTTCACTTCTGGGAATAAATATTACCAAAAGGAATGAAAATATTAACTCCAAAAGTATATGTACCCCCATGTTCATTGCAGCATTATTAACAATAGCTAAGATATAGAAGCGACTTGTGTCCATTGAAGAATGAATGAATAATGAAAGTGTGATATGTATATATTTCAGCCACAAGAAAAGGAAATCTTGTTATTTGTGACAACATGGGTAGACACTGAGGGCATATGTTAAGTGAAATAAGTCAGATGGAAAGAGACAAATGGCATGTGATTGATTCCACTTACCCATTTTGGTGGAAGAGATGGAGCCAAAGCAACAACACCCAACTGTGGATAGGACTGGTGATGGAAGTAAAGTCCAATGATATAAAGAGCAATATTGCACAGGAACCTGGAGTGTTAGATCCATGAATCAAGGCAAACTGGAAGTGGTCAAACAGGAGATAGCAAGAGTGAACATTGACATTTTAGGAATCAGTGAACTAAAATGGATTGAGGTGGGTGAATTTAACTCAGATGACCATTATACCTACTACTGTGGGCAGGAATCCCTTAGAAGAAATGGAGTAGCCATCATAGTCAACAAGAGTCTGAAATGCAGTACTTGGAAGCAATCTCAAAAAGGACAGAATGATCTCTGTTTGTTTTCAAGGCAAACCATTCAATATCACAATAATCCAAGTCTGTGCCCCAACCAGTAACGCTGAAGAAGCTGAAGTTGAATGGTTCTATGAAGACCTACAAGACCTTTTAGAACTAACATCCAAAAAAAAAGATGTCATTTTCATTATAGGCAACTGGAATGCAAAAGTAGAAAGACAAGAAATACTTGAAGTAACAGGCAAATTTGGCCTTGGAGTACATAATGAAGCAGGGCAAAGGCTCATAGAGTTTTGCCAAGAGAACACACTGGTCATAGCAAACACCCTCTTCCAACAACACAGAAGAAGACTCTACACATGGACATCACCAGATGGTCAACACTGAAATCAGACTGATTATATTCTTTGCAGCCAAAGATGGAGAAGCTCTATACAGTCAGCAAAAACAGGACCGGGAGCTGACTGTGGCTCAGATCATGAACTCCTTTATTGCCAAATTCAGACTTAAATGGAAGAAAGTGGAGAAAACCACTAGACCATTCAGGTACGATCTAAATCAAATCCCTTACAATTATACAGTGGAAGTGAGAAATAGATTTAAGGGATTAGACCTGATAGACAGAGTGCCTGATGAACTATGGACGGAGGTTTGTGACATTGTACAGGAGACAGAGATCAAGACCATCCACAAGAAAAAGAAATGCAAAACAGCGAAATAGTTGTCTGAGGAGGCCTTACAAATAGCTAAGAAAAGAAGCTAAAGGCAAAGGAGAAAAGGAAAGATATACCCATTTGAATGCAGAGTTCCAAAGAATAGCAAGGAGAGATAAGAAAGCTTTCCTCAGTGATCAATGCAAAGAAATAGAGGAAAACAACAGAATGGGAAAGACTAGCGATCTCTTCAAGAAAATCAGAGGTACCAAGGGAACATTTCATGCAAAGATGGGCTCGATAAAGGACAGAAAAGGAATGGACCTAACAGAAACAGAAGATATTAAGAAGAGGTGGCAAGAATATACAGAAGAACTATACAAAAAAGATCTTCATGACCCAGATAACCACGATGGTGTGATCACTCACCTAGAGCCAGACACCCTGAAATTCGAAGTCAAGTGGGTCTAGGAAGCATTACTACATCCAAAGTTAGTGGAGGCATTGGAATTCCAGTTGAGCTATTTCAAATCCTAAAAGATGATGCTATGAAAGTGCTGCACTCAATATGCCAGCAAATTTGGAAAACTCAGCAGTGACCACAGCACTGGAAAAGGTCAGTTTTCATTCCAATCCCAAAGAAAGGCAATGCCAAAGAATGTTTAAATTACTGCACAATTGCACTCATCTCACGTGCTAGCAAAGTAATGATCAAAATTCTCCAAGCCAGGCTTCAATAGTACATGAACCGTGAATTTCCAGATGTTCAAACTAGATTTAGAAAAGGCAGAGGAGCCAGAGATGAAATTGCCAACATCCGCTGGATCATCGAAAAAGCAAGAGAGTTCCAGAAAAACATCTGCTGCTGCTGCTAAGTCACTTCAGTCGTGTCCGACGAAGACCTCTGCTTTATCGACTAAACCAAAGTCTTTTACTGTGTGGATCACAACAAACTGTGGAAAATTCTTCAAGAGGTGGGAATACCAGACCACCTGACCTGCCTCTTGAGGAATCTGTATTCAGATCGAGAAGCAACAGTTAGAATTGGACATGGAACAATAGACTGTTTCCAAATTGGGAAAGGAGTACACCAAGGCTGTAATTGTCACCCTGTTTATTAAACTTATATGCAGAGTACATCATGCAAAATGCCAGGTGGGTGAAGCACATGCTGGAATCAAGACTGCTGGAAGAAATATCCATAACCTCAGATATGCAGATGACACCACCCTTATTGCAGAAAGTGAAGAGGAACTAAAGAGCCTCTTGATGAACATGACAGAGAAGAGTGAAAAAGTTAGCTTAAAATCAACATTCAGAAAACTAAGACCTGGTCCCATCACTTCATGACAAATAGATGGGGAAACAATGGAAACAGTGACAGACTTTATTTTGAGGGGCTCCCAAATCACTGCAGATGGTGACTGCAGCCATGAAATTAAAAGACGCTTGCTTCTTGGAAGAACAGTTATGACCAATCTAGATAGCATATTCAAAAGCAGAGACACTACTTTGCCGACAAATGTCCATGTAGTCAGAGCTATGGTTTTTCCAGTAGTCATGTATGAATGTGAGAGTTAGACTATAAAGAAAGCTGAGTGCTGAAGAATTGATGCTTTTGAACTGTGGCATTAGAGAAGACTCTTGAGAGTCCCTTGGACTGCAAGGAGATCCAACCAGTCCATCCTAAAGGAAATCAATCCTGAACATTCATTGGAAGGACTGATGCTGAAGCTGAAACTCCAAACTCCATACTTTGGCCACTTGATTCATAGACCTCATTTTCATGAGAAAGACCCTGATGCTGGGAAAGACTGAAGACACGAGAAGAAGGGGACAACAGAGGTTGAGATGGTTGGATGGCATCACCGACTGAATGGACAGGAGTCTGAGCAAACTCTGGGAGCTGGTGAAGGACAGGGATGCCTGGCGTGCTGCAGTCCATGGGGTCGCAAAGAGCTGGCCATAACTGAGCGACTGAACAACAACAATAACACAGCCATAGAAACTAACAGATTACGCATCTGTCTTCTTCACTGAACAGTGATCACCTGGAAGGTAGGGCTTGTTTCTTAATTATCAGTGTAGTCCCCTATAAGCAAAGTACCTAACTTAGAACAGTGGTTTAATAAGTGTTTGTTGAATAAAATGTAGCAGTGTTGTATAGGAAATTAGAGACAAAGGTTCAGTGTACTCCGTTTATTTCAGTAAGTGTTCTTCAAATGCTCACTAGGTGCTCAGCACCATGCCAATGTCAAGCTCCTCCAAGGCAGCCTCCCTCACTCAGTTAGTTTCCAGTGTACCTTATATTGATAAAACATTGGGTTTTCGAACATTACGGATGCAGAGACAGTTAACTGGATTTATAGTATGAGAGATACGAGTTGATGAAGAAATGAATATAAAAGATAAGAAAAGTTCCAAAACTTATTTTGAGGAATAGCTTTATTATGCTGTCTTTTAGAACTTCTGATTAATGCCAGTCATGACTATAACTTTGGGCAATTCACTATCTTTCTGACCAGCAATTTCCTCATCAATAAAGAGGTAGGATACAGGATGTCACTTGTCAGCATAAGATTCTATGTCATCTATGAGTTTCATGCGTTCTTTCCATCGCTACTCACCATGGTGATAATGATATGGCCACATTCTGATGTGCAGGCATCAGAAATGAAAAGGTCACAATAATCCCCACATTAAACACAATGACTGCCTTATCTTCTTCCAATAGATTAAAAGAAGCATCTCAGAATGCTCAAGAAATAAGAAGAAAACATACTCATATTTTAAAAAATCTCTCAATGTTTTAACTAAATTTTTTTAAGGGTAAACAATTTTTGTACTCTGGAAAAGTTCAGGCCTTATAGCATAACTGGAAGAATCCCAGTCAAAAACGCTTGACATTTGACTATCTGGGCAGCAAAAAGCATGTACTCAAAATGAAAAGAAAATGACATGATGCTCAAACTATGCTTTAAAGTCCTGCCTGCCACCCATTGTGGGGGGAAGGAGCTTGGATGATGTAAGAAAGAGTAAGGGTGGATGAAGACATTAAAAGTGCGCAATATCCAGTGGCTTCCAGTTGGCTGGCCTGTTTTAACTCGGGAAAATAAGAGGTGTTGGTAACTAACTTTGGTCCCCTCTGCAAAAGGAAAAATATTCAGAAAAAAATACTTCTCATTCATTTTGCAAATATTTATTGAATTCCAACCATGTGCTAGGTACTGTTCTAAATGATAAGGATATAGTCATGAACCTGCCTATGGCCCCTATAATTTCACATATATTAAGTAGGGCTCACTTGGGCAGGGAATTCCCTGTTATTTTCAGTCACATGAATGTCCACTATATGCTCAGCTACAGAGGCAGATTGTTAGTAAAACTAATGAACTTCAGTCTTCATGGCTGCTTGCTTTCATGGGCCCCTGTTCTGTGTGTCTTCCTCAGGGATTTGGAACTCATGGATACACAGGCCCTGCTCTAGCCAGGGGGTTGTCCTCTATATCCTGATCTATGGGGAAGATCAGTGGGCTCCTAGGAACCCCTTAAATTTTGTTGGCCCCCAGTGGAATTCTATACTACATGGGGGCCTCCCCAAGTACCCTGAGCCCAACTCTGGCATCAAGAAGGTTCTGATTAAAATGCTCCTCCCCACTCAGGACACCTTTTGCCCTGCAACCCCCTCCCCCTGCCCAGGACTAACTGGACGGCAGACCTGGCTTAGTTGGATCAGCCCCTGAGGCCATGGCCAAATGGCCAGCTGGAGCCCTTTCCAGCGATATCAAAGGTCTGCAGCCTCTGAGGGCCTTTCCTAGGACACAAAGCACCTTTAGTGCAAGAAATTGTTTGAGCTGTGGGATGACTAACAAGTTCTGAAGCTAAAAAAACCTTTTCTAAGCCATCAATAACAAAAAATATATTTCTATCTACTATGCCAGGAGAAAGACAAAATTATCTTTTTATTCTCCAATTTATTATTAAATTTCATAATAAATGGTATTATAAAATTTTTACCATGTGAAAATCGAACAGTATAAAACCAAACATATAGGGAAAATGTGCATTATATATGTGGGTCAACTAGTTAAACTGTAACAGTAACAATGACTGTACTAGTGATAATAATGCTATTTTCCTGGATGCTTTTTGTAATTTGTAATTTGTTATGATTTCTTTTTTTCATTCAAAATAGATCTCTACCCTGAATCTAGTTTCACATTCTCTTTCATAAAGAGGGCTCCCTATTTAAGAAACATCAGGCCTTGTGAATCTTCAGATCTACTCTGATAGGGCTCCTTTTCTTAAAGAAGTGAGCAGGAAAAAAAAAAAAATCATAAGAAATCACTAAAATCATGAGAAACCAATTCCCACAGCTTTTCTTTACTCCATTAAATCCTCACCCTCTCTTATTTGGCCTTCTTATGAGTTAGTCGTTCAGTCGTGTCCACCTCTTTGCAAACCCATGGACTGTAGCCTGCCAGGCTTCTCTGTCCATGGAATTCTCTAGGCAAAAATACTGGAGTGGGTTGCCACTTCCTTCTCCAGGGGAATCTTCCCAACCCAGGGATTGAACCCAGGTCTACATTGCAGGCAGATTCTTTACCACTCAGCCACCAGAGAAACCCATCCTATTTGGCCTTGCATCTATTTAAAAAGCTTCAATGAGTCAAATGCCAAGAAGGAGTATTCAAAATATCTAAATAAAAAAGGGGCTTCCCTAGTGGTTTAGAAGGTAAAGAGTCTGCCTGTAACGCAGGAGACCTGCCTGACCCAACCTCATTGAAAAAAAATCAAGGATCCAACTCCAGCTTCCTAATCTGGAAGAAGACAAACTTGCCTGAATTGGTTTTTGGAACAGGAATTACTTTAGAAGTGCAGTTCCAGAAACTGAGGAGCGTATGATTTTGTTAGTACATTTCTCTTAAAATGAGTTATTAATTCAGAGGCGGCCACTATCAAATGTCTTCCTACAACACGTCAACCACTATTTTCCATCTATTCAGGAGGGAATGGCAAGGCTGAGAGCCAGTGAAGGGGAGAAAAATGACTGCCGATTTTGTTACAACGAAACCAAAGGACGCTTGATTTATCAGTACATTTGGCACACTCTTTTTCAGGGGTGTGTCGGGGAGGAAGAGTGGGGTGGTGGAAATTAAGGGCTGTAAATTTTACAAATCAAGCCCTCTAAAGTAGGCCAATTGGTCAGCTGCAGACTTGGCAGCGGTGTGCAGCATGTGCGCTGGGGCAGCTTCAGAACACAATGTTCTGTTCACTCTGCGAGCAAAGCAAAGTGGAATGAGGGCTCAACCCAGGACACGGCGAGGGCTCAGCACAGACAGGCAAGAAGGCTGAGAGACAAAGGGAATGCTAAGGAATAAGGCAACATCCTTAGACTGGGGGACACAAAAGAGTGTGTGTGTGTGTGAGAGACAGAGAGAGAGTAATCACCGCCCCTGAGAGAGGTGCTGTAGTTCTGATGTTTACTGAAACTAAATTCTGGAAAATTCAGAGCAGGTGTGTGATTAATGATTAAAAGTAATAACTGAATGTTCTATGTCAGAGTAATTATGAAATTTTGAAAAATTTGTTTGGGAATAATGCTGAGTCTACAAACTATGAACTATAAAGATGTGTGGCATAAAGAGAAAAAGAATATTAAAAAAAAAAAAAGAAAAAAAGGGAATAGCCTGAAACACAGACTTTTTAACTCCAAATGTAATCAGGACCTGCCAGGACTTTTTCAAACCATATTTATATTTCATATTGTTTCAATAATTACTTGGATGCTACTGAATAACAGAATAATGTAGAATATATAAAAATACAATAGTTGGCATATTTGAGTATTTAGCCTTCTCAGATATTTTCAAATGGTTTATAAGAAAATAAACTGAATCCTTCAAGCACAAAAAATAAAGGAAAGAAGGAAAGAAATAGTGATAACAGTTCAAGAAAAACAAGGAACTAATTGTAAATTATACTTTAATTCATAATACATTCTGTGGAATGTTACTGACCACCCGTATTCTGGAGATTTTTATTTTCATTCAAATGATTTTGAATTGTGCTGCAGTGATACTCCATTAGAATCATTTACAACTGATAATATGCAATGAGCTAGTTCACACATGTTTTCCTTCAAATATCTGGTATTATCTATCATAAGCTTGAAAGGAGGACAGAGGTAAAACTAGTGATAATAGCTTAATTTCAAATGTATACAATCATTTAAAACTTTTAAGTTGAAAATAACTTCTGAAGAGATGTCTTTGATTTACTGCAGAGAAAAATTTTAAGTTTAAATGCAAAAATGGTTTTTACTTACTAGCATCACATCCTCCTCCACATAGGAAAAAAAAAAAAAAGCACCTTATTTACCAGTTTAAAAAATCAGAGACCATAGGGGCCAAGACTCAGCTGGTCTTTGTGAAGGAGTTTATAGCTTTCAGCTGAAATCTCTAAGTGCGAACTCTCATTCTCAGCTGCTGGCTCCCTAAGAGCTCCCTTTGGCCTCTGACCCCATTTCCATGGAGACAGAGGTGGGAAGGGTAAAAATAAGTTAAACGGAAAACTTTTTTTTTTTGAAGGCAGTATTTTCAAATCCCCACTCCTCCAATCCTAATGAGTGTTCAAGTTAAAACTGGCCACACATGGGTAACTGAATTTTACTTTATTCTTCAGGGTTAAATGGTTGAAAATAAGGTATTTGCTTGCAAAGGTATGTTTGCATAAAAAAAAAAAAAAAAGAAAACACCCATTCTGACTGTTTAAGCTGAAAATTGGAGCTCAAATGAAGGTAAAATGGTTGCTGCCATTTAAAAATGTAAAGAGAATCCTACTGGTTTCCAGAGTCTGGTTTGGGGCTGAGAGCTGTGACTGTTAAGTGTCAAGACACTGCAGATTTCTGCAGTGGGGATGGGAGTGTAGGTTAGTGTTTCCCCTTATGTCAGAAAGCTGGGATCTTCATCAGGAGAATTAAATATAGGATGGTTGGCCTCATGTGTATCAGTTAATCCATTATTTTGCTGTAAGCTTTTGTTCCTGACCATCTAACTGAGGCTAATAAAAGTAGATAGGATGCTACGACTCCTGTTGTAACCCCCAGCTCTACACCTGCTTCTAGTAGCCATTCACTGAGTCATGCCTACATACCTGCTACTGGACGATGTATTTTCTCACTTAACGACAGCCCCTTGGGGGAAAAAATTTTATTAGGGAAAAACTCAAACATGCACAAAATCAGAGAGAGTAGTCTAATGAGCTCATGTCTCATTTATGGCAATCATTAATTCTGTTGAAGCAAATCTTAGATATTTTTATTCATGAAGATTTTAGTATGTACTTATGAAATACAAGGACTCATTAAAAATAAAAACACACCACACTGGAAAACATCAACAATTATTTTCTAATATCAACAAATATCAGTGAGATGGCTTTTTGAGTTCATAACTATTGCTTTTGTTATATTATTATTCACATTTTACAGTTATGGAGACTGAAGGCAGAGAAGTTAAAAATTCTGCACAATATCTCACAGAAGTAGGAGAACCTACTTATAGGTTGAGGTATAGACGAACACAAGCCCATATTCTCAATATCACAAGGATTATAGCAAAACAAAGAAACTAGCATTTTTTGTGTTTACTCACTATGTGCTACACTTTGTTCTATTTGTCTTATTTAATTCACACAATAACTCATTGAGGGGTGGATGCCATTATCTGCATTTTGCAGATAAGGAAGTGAAGGCACAGAGGGCTCAGACAATAGCTAGTACATGGTGCATCCAGTTAAAGGATATATTCATTCACTCTCATTTACTCATCAACTTCCTGTCTATCTTTATATTTATCTATGCACCTATATGCCAGCAAATTTGGAAAACTCAGCAGTGGCCACAGGACTGGAAAAGGTCAGTTTTCATTCCAATCCCAAAGAAAGGCAATGCCAAAGAATGCTCAAACTACTGCACAATTGCACTCATCTCACACGCGAGTAAAGTAATGCTCAAAATTCTCCAAGCCAGGCTTCAGCAATATGTGAACCGTGAACTTCCAGATGTTCAAGCTGGTTTTAGAAAAGGCAGAAGAACCAGAGATCAAGTTGCCAATATCCGCTGGATCATGGAAAAAGCAAGAGAATTCCAGAAAAACATTTTTTCTGCTTTATTGACTATGCCAAAGCCTTTGACTGTGTGGATCACAATAAACTGTGGAAAATTCTGAAAGAGATGGGAATACCAGACCACCTGACCTGCCTCTTGAGAAACCTATATGCAGGTCAGGAAGCAACAGTTAGAACTGGACATGGAACCACAGACTGGTTCCAAATAGGAAAAGGAGTACATCAAGGCTGTATATTGTCACCCTGCTTATTTAACTTCTATGCAGCATACATCATGAGAAAGGCTGGGCTGGAAGAAGCACAAGCTGGAATCAAGACTGCTGGGAGAAATATCAATAACCTTAGATATGCAGATGACACCACCGTTATGGCAGAAGATGAAGAGGAACTAAAAAGCCTCTTGATGAAAGTGAAAGAGGAGAGTGAAAAAGTTGGCTTAAAGCTCAACATTCAGAAAATGAAGATCATGGCATCCGGTCCCATCACTTCATGGGAAATAGATGGGGAAACAGTGGAAACAGACTTTATTTTTTTGGGCTCCAAAATCACTGCAGATGGTGATTTCAGCCATGAAATTAAAAGATGCTTACTCCTTGGAAGGAAAGTTATGACCAACTTAGATAGCATATTGAAAAGCAGAGACATTACTTTGCCTACAAAGGTCTGTCTACTCAAGCTATGGTTTTTCCAGTGGTCATGTATGGATGTGAGAGTTGGACTGTGAAGAGAGCTGAGCGCCGAAGAACTGATGCTTTTGAACTGTGGTGTTGGAGAAGACTCTTGAGAGTCCCCTGGACTGCAAGGAGATCCAACCAGTCCATCCTAAAGGAGATCAGTCCTGGGTGTTCATTGGAAGGACTGATGCTGAAGCTGAAACTCCAATACTTTGGCCACCTCATGTGAAGAGTTGACTCATTGGAAGACTCCGATGCTGCAAGGGATTGGGGGCAGGAGGAGAAGGAGACAACACAGGATGAGACGGCTGGATGGCATCACTGACTCGATGGACATGAGTTTGGGTAAACTCCAGGAGTTCGTGATGAACAGGGAGGCCTGGCGTGCTGTGGTTCATTGGTTTGCAAGGAATCGGACACTACCGAGCGGCTGAACTGAACTGATGCGCCTATATATCCACTTATTTGCATAGATAATATATTTTCATGGCACAAAACTCTAGAGGTTCAAAATGGTACATGTGGGAAAATGTGTATCACATTTGTCCCACATCCTTCTCCCCCACCAATCCAGTTCTGTCTCCAGAGGCAAGCAATATTTGGAGATCCTGGGTATCCTTCCCTTGGTACTTCAGGCACACACACGAGGAAATGCATATCGGTCCCCTCCTATTTTTACACGAAGGCAGCATGCTATACACACTGTTCTGCACTTAAGGGTTTTCACTTAGCATATTCTGCAGTTTTCCTACTCTCTCTCTCTTTTTTTCTTTTTTTTAACACAGGGCCCACACTGCTACATCCAGCTCATTCACATTGGGAAGCAAACCCACGTCTGAATCTCTAAGTCTGTAAATCTTAACTTCCACATAAATACTTAATGTTAACTTGGAACTTTCATGTTTTCCTCATGTACATTTTGAGCCTGCCTAAGCACTCTTTAAAATCAACTCATTCTGCTACCATTGCCTTACAAAATGCACGGAAGCTGACTGTAAAAGCAAGATACCTTGGATTGTGTTGCCTGAGATCCTAACAAAGTTCCGTTTAAAAATAATCCAGTGTTATAATTAGCCAGCCTTTAGATGTTCTTTATTCTCTTCATTTTGTATGACAATTAAGTGTTCTCAAAGAGGATATAAGAGGACTTGCAATAAAAGACTCTATCAATAATTTGTGTAATACAAATAAAAAATAAGGATGGAAAAATATTTTTAAATGTCTCTTCGATGAAGTTCTAATGACAGGGGTTTGTGATCATAACTGCTAATACCTCTACGTCTTTGGCCTTCTCAAAGAGTGTTAGTGATAAAAAAAAATGCCTGGTGATGCCAGAGACATGAGATGCAGGTTTGATCCCTGGGTGGGGAAGATCCCCTGGAGAAGGGCATGGAAACCTACTCTAGAATTCTTGCCTGGGAACTCCATGGACAGAAGAGCTAGCAGGCTACAGTCCATAGGGTTGCAAAGAGTTGGACATGACTGAAGCAACTTAGCACGCACATATGCATACAGTGCTTACAATGATCCCAGGTTGGTATTGTTCACAGATACCTAGCAGAAGCAATATAAATCCTCTTTAAATCCAGGCTTCAAATGAATTCTTATGGGTCAAGTTTCAAGGCACATCTTCCACCATCCTTCTCTCCACCCCATCTCCCAGACCATAGTAACATGGAGAAACAGGCCACCATGAGGAAGAACGAGCAAAACAACCAACTATCAAAACAGACCCACAAAGGCAGGAGGTAGTAGAATTATCACATATAAATTAAAAGAAAATAGAAGAATTTGAAAAAGAGTGAAAATATATAAAAGAGAGGCCTAGAGATACTGAGCATGGGGAGAGATGCTCCAGGGTAATCAGACTGCTAGAAAAGATCACAGGAAAACTTAGAGTTTAACTTACATGAAAATTGTATAGCTGAATTGTTGTCTCTATGAAAAGACCAATTCTTAGATTCAGACATCCCAATAAATCCCCAGGAAAATTAAATAGAAAGCGGACTGAGATACCTTGTAGAGAAACGAGAAGTAAAACAAAAATCAGTTTGAGAGAAAGGCAGGTTTACTACAAAAGTACAGTTAGTTGACTTTTCAACAACATAGAAATGGGGAAATATTAGAATATTTTTTTTAAGCTGCTGAAGATAAAATAACTATCATGGTAGAACGGTTTACCCAGTGAAACTATCATTTAAACAACTGGAAATAGAACTGCCTTATGACCCAGCAATCCCACTGCTGGGCATACACACTGAGGAAACCAGAACTGAAAGAGACACATGTACCCCAATGTTCATTGCAGCACTGTTTACAATAGCCAGGACATGGAAGCAACCTAGATGTCCACCAGCAGATGAATGGATAAGAAAGCTGTGGTACATATACACAATGGAGTATTACTCAGCCATTAAAAAGAATACATTTGAATCAGTTCTAATGAGGTGGATGAAACTGGAGCCAATTATACAGAGTGAAGTAAGCCAGAAAGAAAAACACCAATACAGTATACTAACGCATATATATGGAATTTAGAAAGATGGTAATGATAACCCTGTATGTGAGACAGCAAAAGAGACACAGATGTATAGAACAGTCTTTTGGACTCTGTGGGAGAGGGAGAGGGTGGGGTGATTTGGGAGGATGGCATTGGAACATGTATAACATCATATATGAAATGAATCGCCAGTCCAGGTTTGATGCATGATACTGGATGCTTGGGGCTGGTGCACTGGGATGACCCAGAGGGATAGTACAGGGAGGGAGGAGGGAGGGGGGTTCAGGATGGCGAACACGTGTATACCTGTGGCAGATTCATGTTGATGTATGGCAAAACCAATACAATATTGTAAAGTAATTAACCTCCAATTAAAATAAATAAATTTATATTAAAAAATAGGATAAAATAATGAAGCTTTCATACAAAAACTGAGAGAATTTGCCACCACCAGATCTTCTCTAAAAGAGCTCCTACATGACAGATTTCATGAAGAAAAGGATTCCAAGAAGACTTAAATTACAAGGAAAATAAAAAGCATCAAGTATAGTGCTGCATTGGTATCTAAACATGAACAATGGAATAAAATAATAATATCTAATTTATGAAGTTAAGATTTAAATTTAAAAACTAAAATCCCTGATTAATAAAACAGGTCAGGAAGAGCTCCAGTCAACATTAAAATGTCATATGCTTCTTATATTGTTCAGAGTAGAAATGCTGATTAAATTCAGACTTTAAAAATTAAATATGCATATTAAAATGATTTCTAGGAAAAACACTAAGAGCATAAAACAAGCAGAAGAAAAAATAGAATGAGGAAAAAGTAGATCTCAAGTAACCCAAAGAAGCAAAAAAAAGAGAAAAAATTAAAAAGGAAAAATGAGAGCAAATAGAATGTAAAAATAAGACAGTAGAAAGTCATTAAAACAGACCAGTAATCAATATAGGTGGACTAAACTCCTCAATCATAAGACTATTAGACTGGATTTTTTGAACGGTAATAAGTTGTCTTACAAGGTCCACATTCAACAAAAACTTAAATACAGAAAGAGTTCAAGTTAAAGGATGGAAAACTAAACAATAAGCAGAGAACAAGAGAAAGTTAGCAAGACTGTTCTAATATCAGACAAAATACACTTCTAGGCTGAAAGCATTACTATAAATAAAGTGAATCACTATATTTTCCTAAAAGTTTCAATTTACCAGGAAAATATAGCAACTCTAATTCACATATCCCCAAAATATAACTTCAAAATATATGAACCAAGTACAGATAGAACTATAAGAAGAAACTGATAAATTCATGATCACACAGTATTTGTCATTCTCAAGCTTAAGTGAGCATCAGAATCACCTCTAAGGCTTGTTAAAACACAAATTGCTGAGCCTACCCTTATTGGTTCTGATTCAGTAGGTCTGAGATGGGGCCCAAGAACAATATTACTAGCAAGCTAGGGTCACCGGTCCAGGGCCCACACTGTGAGACCCACTGCTCTAGAGAAGTATGCACCAAGAGACATGTTTATGAAAGTTTACAGCAACATTGGTCATTCCTGAAAAGTTCTGACAATTGTTAGTCAATCAACAACAGATACAACAGCTCATAATGTATCTAGACAATTCGAATGTCTAATCTGAGCATAGTTTTATGTTGGAAAAAGAGTGAATGTGTACATCTTTACCAAATTCCTTGGAACTGAAACCGATTCTTTAAGGGGGAAGAAAAGAGCAAGAAAGTAGTACTGATATACAAACCTGACAGACAAATTTTAAAATCTACTAATCCAAAAGGATCTAGGCTAGAGGTGGAAATAATCTCAAAACAGATATAGTGAGTGCACAAATATTAGCTCCATCAAGAAAGACGAAAATGAAGATGCATTTCTACCCTCTGAGACTACTGTCAAGGAAAAGGACCACATCTTTCCCAAATGTTGATGGTGGTGGGGTATATGTTGGTGGAGTGCCACTTGCAGCTCTCAGGATCTACTGAGTTTTAGTCTGAAGACACATATCTACTGCTACATAAGTCTATCAGGAGATATTTTCTGTATCATTCAACTGAAGTATGGAGTAGAACGATTTCAGCAGTTCTCGGATTTAGCCTCTGTGGGCCTCTAGAAGTCCCTGAGGTAAAAAATGTTTTTTTGGAATAATTCTATGACATTATTATTCTGTGACAATTAGATTCAAGGGATAAGATCTGATAGAAGGGTGCCTGGAGAAACATGGACAGAGGGAGGTTAGTGACATTGTACAGGAGGCAGGGATCAAGATCATCCCCAAGAAAAAGAAATGCAAAAAGGCAAAATGGCTGTCTGAGGAGGCCTTACAAATAGCTGAGACAAGAAGACAAGCGAAAGGCAAAGGAGGAAAGGAAAGGTATACACATTTGAAGGCAGAGTTCCAAAGAATAGCAAGGAGAGATCAGAAAGCCTACCTCAGTGATCAGTGCAAAAAACAGAGGAAAATAATAGAATGGGAAAGACTAGAGATCTCTTCAAGGAAATCAGAAATATCAAGGGAACATTTCATGCAAAGCTGGGCATAATAAAGGACAGAAATAGTATGGACCTAACAGAAGCAGATGGAGAGGGCAATGGCACCCCCTCTAGTACTCTCGCTTGGAAAATCCCATGGACGGAGGAGCCTGGTGGGCTGCAGTCCATGGGGTCGCTAAGAGTCGGACACGACTGAGCAACTTCACTTTCACTTTTCACTTTCATGCATTGGAGAAGGAAATGGAAACTCACTCTGGTGTTCTTGCTTGGAGAATCCCAGGGACGGGGGGGCCTGGTGGGCTGGCGTCTATGGGGTCGCACAGAGTCCGACACGAATGAAGTGACTTAGCAGCAACAGAAGCAGAAGATATTAAGAAGAGGTGGCAAGAATATACAGAAGAACTATACAAAAAAGATCTTCATGACACAGATAATCACGATGATGTGATCACTCACCTAGAACCAGACATCCTGGAATGTGAACATCACTATGAACAAAGCTAGTGGAGGCAATGAAATATCAGCTGAGCTATTTCAAATCCTAAAAGATGATGCTATGAAAGTGCTTCACTCAATATGCCAGTAAATTTGGAAGACTCAGCAGTGGCCACAGGACTGGAAAAGGTCATTTTTCATTCTAATCCCAAAGAAAGGCATTGTAAAGAATGCTCAAACTACCACACAATTGCTCTCATCTCACACACTAGCAAAGAAATGCTCAAAATTCTCCAAGCCAGGCTTCAACAGTAGGTGAATTGTGAATTTCCAGATGTTCAAACTGGATTTAGAAAAGGCAGAGGAACCAGAGACGAAATTGCCAACATCCGTTGGATCATAGAAAAAGCAAGTGAATTCCAGAAAAACATCTACCTCTGCTTTATTGACTATGCCAAAGCCTTTGACTCTGTGGATCACAACAAACTGGGAAATTCTTCAAGAGATGGGAATACCAGACCACCTGACTTGCCACCTGAGAAATCTGTATTCATAAAGCAACAGTTAGAACCAGACATGGAACAACAGACTGGTTCCAAATCAGGAGAGGAGTACATCAAGGTTATAATTATCATCCTGTTTATTTAACTTCTATGCAGAGTACATCATGCGAAATGCCAAGCTGGATGAAGCACAAGCTGGAATCAAGATTGCTGGGAGAAATATTAATAAGCTCAGATATGCAGATGACACCTCCCTTATTGCAGAAAGTGAAGAACTGATGAGCTTCTTGATGAAAGTGAAAGAGGAGAGTGAAAAAGTTGGCTTAAAACTCAACATTCAGAAAACTAAGATCATGGCATCTGGTCCATAATGTCATGGCAAATAGATGGGTAAACAGTGGAAACAGTGACAGACTTTATTTTGGGAGGCTCGAAAATCACTGCAGATGGTGGCTGCAGCCATGAAATTAAAAGACGCTTGATCCTTGGAAGAAAAGTTATGACCAACCTAGACAGCATTTTAAAAAGCAGAAACTTTACTTTGCCAACAAAGGTCCACCTAGTCAAAGCTATGGTTTTTCCAGCAGTCATTTATGGGTATGAGAACTGGACTATAAAGAAAGCTGAGCACTGAAGAATTGATGCTTTTGAACTGTGATGTTGGAGA
The DNA here is from genome assembly GCF_014754425.2 of Oryx dammah. NCBI lineage: Eukaryota > Metazoa > Chordata > Mammalia > Artiodactyla > Bovidae > Oryx > Oryx dammah. The sequence goes on along the minus strand of NW_024070204.1, from coordinate 59,740,064 downwards.
AGACTCTTGGGAGTCCCTTGGACAGCAATTGGAGACCAAACCAGTGAATCTTAAAGGAAATCATTCCTGAATATTCATTGGAAGTACTGATGCTGAAGCTGAAACGCCAGTAATTTGGCCACCTGATGCGAAGAACACCTGACTCATTTGAAAAAACCCTGATGCTGGGAAAGATGGAAGGTGGGAGGAGAAGGGGACAACAGAGGATGAGATGGTTGGATGGGATTGCCGACTCAATGGACATGAGTTTGAGTAAACTCCAGGAGTTAATTATGGACAGGGAGGCCTGGTGTGCTGCAGTCCGTGGGATCACAAAGAGCTGGACACGGCTCAGTGACTGAACTGAACTTATGTAATGGCATTATTTGCCTTTCTCACTGGATTGATATTTGCACCTGTTGGTGCTTGACCACAGACCAAGACAGTGCCATCAAACTATGCCAACAGATACTGAATTCTTCAATAACATGCACTAGCAGTGAAAACAGAGCCAGTTTCTCTTAAGAACATCTTAGATCAAACAGAAAAACGATTAATCTTATTAAATCCCAACTGTTAAGTACTCTTAAGGATTCCATGTGATAGAATGGGGAGAGCATGTGAGACGCTTCTGCTGCCCACTGAGACAGGATGCTTGAGGAAAAGCGCACATTTAATTACACAGGTTGCAAGCTAAATAGTCATTTTCCACAGAACACAAGATTTCGTTTGCAAGAACGACTGACAGGCAAATTATAGTTTTTCAGATTTGAGTATTTGTCGAACATTTTCTCAAAAATTAATGAAGTGAGTCTGCCACTTCAAGGGAAGCAACCCACCGTATTCTCTGCCAATGATAAAATCCAAGCTTTCAAGTGAAAATTAGAACTTTGGAAAACTCATATCCACCGCTGTGAGCTTGACAACAATCTAATACTTGAAGACATTGCTGGTGGGATTGGTGATGATGTTAATGATCATGAGAACAATAAACTTTATTAATGTGTCAAAATTTTAGAAGCAGCACATAACTCAGTGAACCAGTATTTTTCACATGACCAATGAATGGGTAAAAGCCGTTAAAAATGAAAGACAGACAAATGTAACCCTTAAAAAACAACTACATACAAGGAGAGTTTGGGGAAGTATTAAAGAAAAATATCCAAAACTCCTTGAAAAGGCAATTGAAATACTCCTCTGTTTTCCAACTGTATATCTGTATGGACTTTTCTTTACATACGTCAAGCACAACATCATTTATCAACAAGATGAAAATCTAGCTGTCTACTCTCTAGCTGGATGTTAAAGATATTTGTAGCAATGCAACAATGCTATTTTTCTCTTTTTTTTCTGAAAAATATAGTTCATTTTCATAAAATATGCTATTTATATAAACATGTAATGGGTTTTATTATTGTTTTTAAATGAAAATATAAACATTGAATTTTTCTCATGCTATAAATAAGGAAGGATTATACTTAACATAAACAAAAGCTCTTTGAGGTCCTCAGTTTTTAAGGGTTAAGGGGCCTTAAGACTCAGAAGTAGAAGGATTAAACTAACCACGATTAATCCATCTGTTCATTGCCTAATCTTAAATTGAGTTACAGATTTGAATAGATTGAGGAGACAAATTTGGAAGCAACAACAAAGAATATAAATTTTTAAAAATTTGGCAAAGCAATGATTTACAACTAGGAGCGATCGTGACCACTCTCCCCTCCAGGGGCACTTGAAATGTCTGCAGACGTTTTTGGTTGTCACCCTGGGTGGATGGAGATTCTAGGGAAGAGGTGCTATTGGCATCTGTTGTGGAGGCCAGGGATGCTACTAAACACCTCACAAAGCACAGGACAGCTTTCCTACAACAAAGAATTATCCAGCACAAAGTATCAGTGGTGCTGAGGTTGAGAAACCCTTCAGTTAACTACAGTAGACAGATAAAAAAACTGCCTGTCAGAACAGAGAGCAAACTAAATCACTTAAATGTATGCATCTAAAACATCACAGTTTACAATCAAGATATGTACAAATCAGCATAGGAGAGTAGGCCAAAGCCCTGACATTGTTCTCTGATTTACCAGTGAGACCAGTTGGTCATTTTCCAAAGGGGGCTAATATCTGTGGTCTAGTCTATTATTAAAATTCTAATAAAATTTTAGAAGTTCATTCTATCTCACTTATATGCTGTAAGTCAACTCTGGTAGTATGCATCTGTGTATTTCTGAACGTAAGCAAATGTGAGGTGAGTAAGCCTGAATATGAGTTAAAAACACACTGTAAATAACATCTTGTGGTCTGACTCAAGACAGCAACTGAAGGGTCCCTAAATCTTCATAAAATACAAGACTTATAGAATTAGCAAGACATCACAACAATAAAAACAAAAACCCCTCACAATAGTAGTATTTTGTTTAGTACTGAGGGAGCTAGTTAGTAACTGCTGGGCCAACTAATGACATCATTTTGATAGCAAGGAATTATAAACTCCTAGGATCAATCAACCAATCGATTATAAACTCCTAGAATCAATTAATCAACTTTTGTCAGTTGAATATGTCACATATGCTCTCCTAGCCCCAAAACCCGGGTTGAAGTCCTAATCCTCTATACCTGAGAATGTGATCTTATTTGGACACAGGGTCTGCACAGATGTAGTCAAGTTAAGAGAGAGTCATGTTGGATTTGGGTGGGCCCTAAACACCACGATTGGTACCCTTCTAAGGGGAGAGAGGTTTAGAAACACGCACAGGGGGAAGAAGTCCCTTTGTGGACAGGAGCAGAGATGGGAGCAATGCGGCTACATGCCAAGGAGCAGGAAGGATTTCCGGCAACTGCTGGAAACTAGGAAGGGGCAAGAGAAGATGACCCTTCATTCGGGCATTCAGAGGGAGCATGGCCCTACTGCTATCTTGATTTTGGATTTTTAAGAACCAGGACACAATACATTTCTGCTCTTTTAAACCACCGTTTGTGATGCTTTGTTAGGTCAGCCTAAGGAAACCAATACACTTACCTATTTACATCAGAGTCTCTTCTTCAGACCTCTTGGAGATTATTTCATGGCATTGAACTCTGAAGCTCCAGGGACAAATCACACACTACTTAAAAAATAGGTTCAGTGTGGGATGGTTCTAAAAGGTATAGAGTTCTTTACATAATGAACAAGTTGGTTGCTTACATTATTTCTTTTTATCAACCACCCCATCTAGAATTCTGTCATCTATATCACCTATCATGATGTACTTTGGCAAACGGGTCACTCAAAGTGCAACTCATCCAAAGGCAGAAACAGATCCTCAAAGCCTACATCAACTCATCTTCAGAGTAGAAAATAGCATAAATGCGTGAAGTTATCCACTGAGTTTCTAAGAAGCTGTGGGTCTTGCAAATGAGAATGCGTAATACCACCTCAAGCATTCAAATTCACTTATAAATAAGTTTGCTGGGAGAATTAGGCCCACAGGGTAGGAGTCCAGTTTAAAACAGAAAGGATAAGTGACTTTTTAACCTTCACAAAATTAATAGAAGAAATGGATTTAGTTTTGTTACACAAAACTTCTAGTGGCTTTCTGACTCCCTTGCAGAATGCCTTCCCCAAGTACACAGTTGGAACACTCATCATTTAGTCCATTGTGTACTGTCTCTTGTGAGGTGAGATATTAATAAGGTGTTTCATAAACATTCACCAATTAGTTTACTCCCGACCCATTGAGGTGCTGTGAACTTCTTTCACAGCAATTGAAATTCTATTTATAATAAATTCACTCAGTATTCACGTGGGCGATGCATACATTTCAAAATGTTCAGCTGCAATTTGTATCTAATTAGTTGACACTTTGAGTACTGCCAAAGGTTTTTTTTTTTATTCAGGAGTGGATTGGCTGTTTCAACAACAAATCCTCAAAAACATCTGTAGAATAAAGCCAACTGACAAAAATATTTATGTTACAGTTTTCAGCTGTGACATAAGGGGACATTCCATATTATGTGCTTCGCAGTTTTTGCAAGAGCTTTGGCCACAAGGATGCTCTGTGGGCTGGGCTTTCCTCATTATCATCTTGTCCCGTCCTTCCTTCCTGTTGGTTCCAGGTTACAAGATGCGTCAGATGGAAACTTTGATAGCCTCATGTCTCAACATCTCATTGTCCACACTTAAAAACTAAAATCAAGATAACAGGCACATTGAAATCACTTTTAATGTTGAAGAAGGATAACATCAGAGCAGGTATTGGTTAATTACGATGAGATACTGAAGAAGAAAAAGAAGGTGAAAACAGTTAAAAGCTAACAATGACGGAGTGCTTACCAATCACTGTACCAGACATAGTATCTCATTTTATGCTCTCAGTAACTCAGTAAAGTATGTTTTATCTCCATCTTGGAGAAAATTAAGGCTTAGGGAAGTTAAGCCTACTTTCTCAAGGTCTCAGAGCTAATAAGCTAGGTGCCTGCAATGCAGCAGACCTGGGTTCAATCCCTGGATCAGGAAGACCCCCTGGTGAAGGGAATAGCTACCCATTCCAGTATTCTTGCCTAGAGAATTCCATGGGCAGAGGAGGCTGGTGGGCTACAGTCCATGGGGTTGCAAAGAGTTGGGTATGACTAAGTGACTAACACTTTCACTTTCAGCACTGAACTCAGCTTTGACTTGTAAAGTTACTGCATAACTTAGACTCAACTGTGTTTCCAGAGACACCACATGGTTTATATAGTAGAAATTCTGATTTCTGCTATGTATAATGAGTATGTATGGCCTACATTTTCACAGTGTTACTACTCCAGGCTTCTCTGATAGCTCAGGTGGTAAAGAATCTGCCTGCAATGCAGGAGACCTGGGTTCGATGTCTGGGTTGGGAGGATCCCGGGAGAAGGGAAAGGGTACCCACTTCAGTATTCTAACCTGGAGAATTCCACAGACTGTATGGTCCATGGGGTTGCAAAGAGTAGGACATGACTGAGTGACTTTCACTTCACTTCACTGGATAAAGGCAAACTAGCTTGCCCAGGGAAGCACAAGGACAGTAAGTGAAAATCTGATCCTTTAGATTCACAGAGGAAGTGGGTATCCGACAAAATATTCCCTTCTATGTAGCTGTCTTGTAGCAGAGGATAATAAAACCCTGAGGCAATTATCTTGGCAACTTAAGCACCCTGATTTTTGTTTAATTTCATACAAGAATGTGGGACTGATTTTGCCCAAATAATGTTTGTTTTTCATTTTGAAATGCTAGTTAAAGGATGCAGACCTATTTCTACAAGTCTGATAGCTTGACACCCCCTCCCACCCCCTCCCACCTCTCCCTAAAGGGATCTGGCCTAGGGAGGCCAGTCTCCAAGTCGTGGTGTGTTGTAGAAGAGCCCTAGAATCAGACTATCTGGGTCCAATTATCAGCCTCATTACTCATTAGCTGTGAGATCTTGGAGAAGTTTCAACATTTCTTTATGCTTCAGTTTCATTCTCTTAAAACAGAGATAATACTTGTAAGTCCTCATACAGTTGCTGGGTAGATTAAGTTAATTCACACGTGGAAAGCACTTGGAACAGCATCTGACCTAGAGTAAGGCTCATTAAGTGCTGGCTAACAACTTCATCTGGAGAAGGCAATGGCACCCCACTCCAGTACTCTTGCCTGGAAAATCCCATGGGCGGAGGAGCCTGGTAGGCTGCAGAGCATGGGGTCGAGAAGAGTCGGACACGACTGAATGACTTCACTTTCCCTTTTCACTTTCATGCATTGGAGAAGGCAATGGCAACCCACTCCAGTGTTCTTGCCTGGAGAATCCCAGGGACAGGGGAGCCTGGTAGGCTGCCGTCTATGGGGTCGCACAGAGTCGGACACGACTGAAGCGACTTAGCAGCAGCAGCAGCAACACCTTCATCATCATCATCCTCTAGCTCCTTGGAAAAAGTTTAGTGTTTGACGATGCTATCAACTCTGCTTTTCAATATGGAAAATGAAAGGGTCCAAAGATCTTCATTTATATTTTAAAACTTCCTGGAGAACTTTTAATAGGTATTAGGACCTTTATTATTATTTATGTCTGTACTCAGCAACAATTTGCCAGATAATGCAATGAGCTAGAAAAATCTCAAAAAATCCAACTTTTGTGAAATTATCTTTTTTGAAAAGTAATCAATAAAGAAGTCTGTTTTTAAAGAAGTTACTTCTGGCTTGAGAGAACATAATAAAGCATATAGCACAGTGCCTGGCACATGGTAGACATTCAATAAAAGTCACTGTCACCGCTACTAATGAGACATCTTCATATCTGTTTCGTGGTTTATTAGTACTTTATCCCATAGTGAGCTTTTCTTTTGTGGATTACACATATTTTTTTCCCTAGCTTCTGAACACTGCAAATGTCGATTTTTGAAGCAGTATAACCATAATTTCTTCTTCTCTGAAATTTCTGGCTAAAAACATCTGCCTTGCCCTGTCCTCTGAAGCTGGAATTGGAAAAATTTAACCTGGGTGTGAAAGAATAAATCAATTAGAGCATGTACACCCTTCACAATAGCATTCTGTTGGGCGTTGCTTATAACCAAGGTCTCCAGTTTCAGGTTCGTCAATAGAACCTGTCTCAAGTGTCATTGTGGACAGTGGACTATTAACATTAGCTCAAAGTAAGTAAGTGCATAGAAGGATTCAAGTTTCAGCCCTTTTCTTGATGAGGATCAGTAACTCTAGGAACAGGACCGCAGGGATAAAATACCTGCTATGAAAACATGTCCTTTGCATGAGCAAACATATTTATGTTTTACTGGAAAATGTTGTTTCAATAGGGAATCATTATTGTCACAGATCACAGTGTATTCCTGATGTAATCTAAAATAAGTCTACTACTAAGTAATGCATACAAATTTCAAGAAAAAACAAACAGGACAACTCTTTTTTTCAAGAAAAAGAACAGGACAATTAAAATTGCCTGTGTAAGATGGCCATAAAGTCAAACTACTTTGATTGCTATGGTGCATAGCTTTGTGGATTATTTTTCTGTGTATGTACATATATATGTATTTTTGTCATTATTTATATTTGAGGAAATTTCGATGGCTTTAATTTTTATGTAGTTAATTATTCAACTTCTCCTTCACAGCTTCTCTATTTGTATCATACTTGATGTCCTTCCCCACATCATAACACTGCATGGTTAACTTTCTTTAATTCATCTTTTTGGTCTACATGAAATTGGTTTGGTTTAGGAGTGAGCAAGAAGCCTAACTTTATGTTTCTTCAAATGTCTGGCCTATTGCTCAGACACAGCGTTTAAAATAGTTGATCCCCTCTATTGATTTGAGATATTTTTAGCATATGGTAAGTTCATATATAGCCTCAGGTTTGTTTCTGTACTTTCCATTCTGCTTTTTTTTTTTTTGATTCATCTATTCCTGCATAGAACCACATTTATTAATTACTGTCAACTAAAGGTCCGTCTAGTCAAGGCTATGGTTTTTCCAGTAGTCATGTATGGATGTGAGAGTTAGAAAGCTGAGCGCCGAAGAATTGATGCTTTTGAACTGTGGTGTTGGAGAAGACTCTTGAGAGTCCCTTGGACTGTTAGGAGATTCAACCAGTCCATCCTAAAGGAGGTCAGTCCTGGGTGTTCATTGGAAGGACTGATGTTGAAGCTGAAACTCCAATACTTTGGCCACCTGATGTGAAGAGTTGACTCATTGGAAAAGACCCTGATGCTGGGAAAGATTGAGGGCAGGAGGAGAAGGGGACGACAGAGGATAGGATGGTTGGATGGCATCACTGACTCAATGGACATGGGTTTAGGTAGACTCCAGGAGTTGGTGATGGACAGGGAGGCCTGACGTGCTGCGGCTCATGGAGTCACAAAGAGTCGGACACAACTGAGTGACTGAACTGAACTAAAAGCTAAATTTGGTAATTTATACAAGGCTCGTGCTTAAGTTTAATCATAGGCATTCTACCATTACCCTTCAAGAAATACTAATTTGTTTTAATAATATATGTACAGTATATACATTTAAATGGTATAAATGACACTAAAATGTCAATAGTGAAAAGTTCTTCTCTGTCAGTTACTTCCCACTTTGGAGCCAACCACTATTTCTTCTTTTTTTTTTTTAACTGTTATTTCTTATACATTCTTCCAGTGCTATGCTATGCTTCTATAGAATAGAAATATGATGTTAAATTGGCACTTTGAATGAAGAGCCTAAGATGACAGATATTAGATTGCCAGATACTAAAGTGAATAGCATACCAAAATATAAATCCTCAATGGAAACAGAAGCCAATTTTGTGACCTTCAATTTTGTACCTACTTTGTGGGTATAAAATAGTGGGTTGCTGATGGAAAAGGAGAGTGCGATAAATTTGTGATTTTGAAAATGATTTCCTTGGAGAGAGCAGTGCATGACCCACCCCTCAGGTGTAGAGGGAACCTTCCATGGGACTCATTTTGACACGGGGCCTTGCCAAGTGACAGACACCAGCATTGCAGTATCTCCCACTCGCCTGAGAGCCCAAGAAACAGGTGGGTGGAGCCATGGGAGTTTGGTTCCATGGGTTGGCTCCTGAAACTCACAGCGTGTCAACACAAAAGATGTGTGACTTTCATGTACCGGGATGGGCCATACAGGAGAGGGGGGGGGGATGGGGAAGGGGAGGGAAAGAGTTACGTTGCCACACACAATAGTCTATCCAGATGGGGAAGAGAGCTCAGCACTCTAATCTGGAGGTGGAAGGCAAGGTTGCCAGGAGGAAGAGGAGGCAGCACCCCTAGTGAGAGCACATCGAGTGCCTCAGGGAAAAGCAGGTGAGATACCTCCAGCGGTGGAGGATTACCACTACATAGCCACAACAGTATCCTCTGAGCAGGATGATGGCCACCCCAACTGATGTGGACTGAGGGAATTTCAAAGGCAGGGACTTCGGTTTCAAAACTGGGAAGGTCCTGGAAACCTGGAATAAGTTGGCGCCTGAGTAAAAACTGTTTCAATCACCTGACCTAGAGAATATTTGTTGTTGTTTAGCTGCTAAGTTGTGTCCTACTCTTTGCCATCCCATGGGCTGTAGCCCTCTAGGCTCCTCTGCCTATGGGGTTTTCCAGGCAAGAATACGAGAGTGGGTTGACATTTTCTTCTGCAGGAGATCCGCCTGACTCAGGGATCAAACTTGTGTCTCCTGCATTGGCAGGTGGATTCTTTACTGCTGATCCACCTGGGAAGCCCCTCAGAATGTACAGCACAATTCTTACTTTCATGCTGTCTTTATCTCACATCATCCCACCCTAGAGTGGTCAGAAATAACTAGGAATAAGTAGCAGCAAAGTTGAGCTAGAGAAAGCAAGTCTCCCTTGAGAGAGAGGTGCAATGGTAACTTAACTTTGAGTTCACAGTTTTGAGTATGGCATAGGACTGGGCATTCTAATTTCTTAATTGAGCTTGAGAAATCTAAATTGATACTAGTGATCTGAAGTGATATAAAACTTTGTATAACTCACAAGCGATCAGAAAAATCATGGAAATGAATTTTCATCTAGGGGTAGGAGACCTTCCCCAGTGAATACATTATAATGGGTCAGTGGGACATAAAGTCACTGTGTGATTTCACTCATGAGTCATGCTGTTTCAATATGCTAGCTATATATTTGTGTAGTATGTTATACATCCTGCTCTGCTTCAACTTTTTCATTGAACAATGTACTGTGGAGCTTATCCTATGGACAGAGTTTTGTTACATTCATTCATGTCTTATTTTTTTGATTTATTCTACTTATAAGTGATAACATACAGTATTTGCCGTTCTCTGTCTGGCTTATTTCACTAAGCATAATATCCTCCAGGTCCTCATGTTGTTTTAAATGGCAAATTTTCATTTCAATGGTATTCCATTGTATATATGTGTACCATATCCTTATTCATTCATTCACTGATGGACACTTAGGTTGACTCCATATCTTGGCTATTGTAAGTAATGCTGCTATGAACACTGGGGTGTATGCACCTTTTTGAGTCAGTCTTTTAGTTTGTTTTCTTTGAATATATGCCCAGGAATGTGGCTCTCTCCATGTTGTTTTGATTTTTTAATATTCTATCTTTAATTTGTACTATTTTAATTACAATATGTCTTGTTAAGGGTCCTCCTTGGGTTGATCTTGCTTGATGCTTTTTGTGCTTCTGGATCTAGATCTGTTTATTTTTCTGCCTGAGGTAGTGAAGTTTTCAACTGTTATGTTTTCAAATAAGTATGTTTTCTGGCTCTTTTTTCCTCCTTTTTTTGGGACCCCTTTACTTCAAATGTCAGTATGCTTGATGGTTTCCCAGTGGTCTCTTAATCTCTCTTCATTTTTCTATTCAACTTCGGTCATTTCTACCACTCTGTCTTCTGGCTTGCTGATCCAATTCCCAGTATCATTTAATCTGCTATTGATTCCTTCTAGTGTATATTTCATTTCAGTTACTACATCCTTCATCGTTGTTTAATTCTTCCTTTTATTTTCTCTTTGTTAATAACTTACAGGTGTTTCAGGAGTCCAACAAAAAAATAAATATAACTTTTAATGTTAAAAATTGGGGAATAAAACAAAAAAGGTCTACGTCCCAAATTGAAAATTTCCTTTGTAAACAACCCTTGGAATGAAAAGGAAATCGAATCAAAAACTGGAAAACGAGTAAGAAATGCTGATACTAGAACTACGTACCAGAATTGCTTGGTGGGAGAAAATACGATTAGCTGGTTTCAGAACAATATAATACATATCTAGACGTTTGGGAAAAATAAGAATTACCACAGCCAGCGTCTGTTACATTTGTTTGCTCTGTTCATCCATTTTTCTCCTATCGTCTTTACAATCATTACCTTGAACTGAACTTTTTCTTTTCCCCATCTCCACTTAATTCTTCTTCTGGGGCTTTATCTTGTTCCTTAATCTGGAACATATCCCTCTGTTGCCTCATTTTGCCTACCTTGCCAATTCTGTTTTGATGTATCTGGTAGGTTGTTTCCCAGCCTTGGAGAAGTGGCCTTTTGTAGGAGACGTCTTATGCATCCCAGCAGCATGCTCATGTCTGGTCACCAGAATTATATGCTTTAGGGGTGCTTTTGTGTGGGCTGCATGTGGAGTCCTTCTGTGGGTAGGCTGATTACCAGTGGTGGTCTTCTAGGGTGAGACAGGCTGGCCCCTGGTCTGGTTGGTTTCCAGGTCCTAACTTGTGTGGAGGCTGCTGACCACTGGCTGGCAGGGCTGGGTCATGATGTGTGGTTATGGAATTCCACGGGCCCCAGGGCTAGTCCTGGCTCACTGTTGGGCAAAGCATTGGTGCTGGGTGGTTGGGGGGCCAAAGTTTCTATATGTACTGTTGGCCTGCTGGTAAGTCGGGCTGGATCCTGGCTGGCTATTAATGTAGCTGAGGGTAACAGAGGCTGGCTGTTGTAATTCTTATTTTTCCCAAACGTCTAGATATGTATTATATTGTTCTGAAACCAGCTAAGTGTATTTTCTCCCACCAAGCAATTCTGCTACGTAGTTCCAGTATCAGCATTTCTTAGTCATTTTTCAGTTTTTGATTTGATTTCCTTTTCATGCCCAGGGTTGTTTACAAAGGAATTTTTCAATTTGGGACATAGATTTTGGTTTTTTGTTTTATTCTCCAGTTTTTAACATTAAAAGTTTTACTTTTTGCTGGACACCTGAAGCCTGACACAACCTTGCAATTAACTACTTATGGATGTGAGAGGTGGACAATAAAAAAAGCTGAGCACCAAAGAACTGATGCCCTCAAACTGTGGTGCTCAAGATGACTCTTGAGAGTTTCTTGGATAGCAAGGAGATCAAACCAGTCAAGCCTAGAGGAAATCAACTCTGACTATTCATTGGAAGGACTGATGCTGAAGCTGAAACTCCAATACTTTGTCCACCTGATGCAAAGAACCAACTCATTGGAAAAGACCCTCATGCTGGGAAAGATTGAAGGCAGGAGGAGAAGGGAACGACAGAGGATGAGATGGTTGGATGGCATCACTGATTCAATGGACATGGGTTTGAGCAAGCTCTGGGAGATGGTGAAAGAGAGGGAAGCCTGGCATGCTGCAGTCCATGGGTTCATACAGAATTGGACATGACTGAGTGACTGAACAGCAGCAATAATTTTGAAAAAGTTAACCTTATTTTGATAGGATAACTTAAAAAAAAAAAGTTTTAGGTGGAGAACTCCTTTATGTTTCTCCTAAGGCTAGATGTCCCTGAATAAAGAAAGGAGTGTGTGTGGGGCAGTGGGGTGGGGGACAGGATAAGTTTGGGAGGAAAGGGAGGCTGCATAAATTTCTTGTCCAGAATCCCTTCCTGTCCCCACCCACTGAGGACAATGTGAAGAGAGAGGGAGGTACAAAGAGGGATACATAGAAGGTGATGTAGCAACTATGGATTTAGAGATCAACCAGGTAAGGCTTTTGCATGTCAGGAACCATCATCTGCATAGCCCAGCATGTTGTTGAGAAAATCAAATGAAATAATGATGTGGCAGTGCCCTATACATTCCTTCTCTTCTGTATAGGAAGTTGAAATTATAAGATATGCCAATCCCAGTGGACCATGATCTTGGATGCTGAATGTTTAATCTAGTACTGTAGCTGAACAGCAATGCTATCTTTGATGCTACTTATAAAAAAAATTTTTTTTAATTGGAAAAAAAGTACTTCAGTGAATGAGACCTCCAGGGGGTTAATTCATTGCAGTGTTATTCTTATTTTAAAATTCTGCTATCTGCCCTAAATTTCTAACTGTTCTGTGTAAGGGGGAGCGGCTGTGAGAAGGGCATATGTCTTGAGGAGAGGACTAGGAGGGATGACAAAACTCTGAGGAGCTGTCCACCTGCTGGCATGAAGGAGACGGTGAGGAAGGATCATGGTAGAGAGGAAAAAGGAGAAGGTAAGAAGAAGAGAAGGCAAAATGCTAATAAATTGGGACATGTCTTATTTTCTGTTCTTTTTACTCTCTGACTGGTAATAGATTTTCTAACAAGTCTATTACTTGTTGCTGTTCACTCAGTCGAGTTTGACTCTTTCCAACCCCCTGGACTGCAGCACCATAGGCTTCTCTGTCCTTCATCATCTCCCGGCACTTGCTCACACTCACGTCCATTGAGTCAGTGATGCCAGCCAACCATCTCATCCTCTGTCATCCCCTTCTCCTCCTGCCTTCAACCTTTCCCAGCAGCAGGGTCTTTTCCAGTGAGTCAGCTCTTCGCATCAGATGACCAGAGTACTGGAGCTTCAGCTTCAGCATCAGTCCTTCTAATGAATCTTCAGGGTTGATTTCCTTTAGGATTGACTGGTTTGGTTTCCTTGCAGTCCAAGTGACTCTCAAGAGCCTTCTCCAGCACCACAGTTCAAAGGCATCAATTATTCAGCACTCAGCTTTCTTTATGGTCGAACAAACAGTAGAATCTCTCAAACACTGGCTTAGAGAGGAGCTCTTGTCAGGTCTGGTGACATAAGTGAGAAAAGCAAAAGCGAATAACTGAAAAACTGAATATCCAAATGCTGGTTAACTGAGAGTTGGCTCTAAAAAGAGTGAAAACATCTGCTGGCTTCTTTGAAGGAAAAAAATCCCTCTGGGTTTTTCCTGCAACAAATCCTGTTCTCAATTTTCTCTTTGGGAGGGATCCAGGAAAAAAATGACCTCTCCCATTCTAGCAATGAATTTCTATTCCCTTTTGAACTTTAAATATGTTAATTTAATCCCCAGATGGTCACCAAAAAATATGTATTGTCAAGTCATAGATCTTGACACACCACTTCCAGGCTCGCCCCTGCCCTGTTGCTCCAATTTCTCTGGTTCTGGTTCTAAACAGAGAGTACATAAGGGGAACCATATCTGGCCTAGTCCAGCCCAGGCCTGTACCACCAGTGTTTACAAGAAGTTTGCCTTTTTGTCATGGTGTCCCTTCACTGAGCTGAAGCATGCCCAAGCCTCCAAGAATTTCAGAGACTGGCTTAGAACTGTCAGTGGACTGGGATCAAAACCACACTACCTATTTCTTATTTCTGGACTTGAAATCACACCCATTCAGAACAGATTATCCTACAGTACAGTAAACACTGCCCAACTGGGATCTTTTTTATTTAGTTTATGTTTGTAAAATAATTCAAGAACTAGCCTGCATTAAAAGATATATAGAGTGTGTTAATCTGAAGGTCAAGAAACATTTTATGAACCTGAGTCTGTGGGTGATCAGATGGACTTGTGCTTCTGGTAATACTGACGCTTCTTGCCGCTCAGTGTCTGACTGGTCAGAAGTAGATTCGTGTGAAAAACGGGATGTTATTGTTCTCATCTGGGCCTCTCTGGCATTTATGAAGTACAGGGGCCTGTGCTAGAGGCTGGAGTCTAGAAGCTATAGGAGAGCGTGTACCTGTCCTCTGGGAACTTCCCCTTTTCTCAGCAGTGTCCAGACCTACTCTCGTGATCACCTTGCATCTCCCAACTTATGCAAGTGGGCCAAAGCTGCACGTACAGAAACATCATGTGACCATTTGAGCATTAATATAGGCATTTGTAGAAAGTGTGTACAGACATCTAAAGATCTATTAGAACCATCCGCAAGCTACTAATGAGGTTTTCTGAAGAAGTGCTTTGCATGCTCAGAACTGGAGGATGCTCATATGATGAGCCACAGGTCTCCTTCCAAGAAACCAACAGTTGAGGAGAGCAAGTAAGAAATGTAAACACAGCCCCATAACATGAGGAGAGATTAAGGTCCCTGAGATACCTAATCCCTGTCATTTAGGCCACTTATTATATCCAAAGATGTCCTTCTCACTGATTCTCTACCTCTTTTGTTTTCTTCCTTTTTTACAAGTACTAGAAGCAGCCTGTAACAAGAAGGCATACAAGAAAACAGTGATAACACTAGTACTAGAAAAAAAAACATGGCCATCATCATGGATGTCTTCAAATCCTCCTGGTCCACTCTTTTCACAAATTGGCCTCAAGAGTCTTGTGTCTTTAACACTTCCTATTCTTCCCATCTCAGCCACCTATTCCCATTGATGGATATACCCTGGATCTTACCACCTGGAACTTTCCCTTAAGCTCAAATTTATCATTCGTGGGCCAACTTCTATTCTTCCTACCCCTCTCTTCCTCTCATACTCCCTTTTTGCTTCTTATCTGATTATTCATCCCCCCACTACCTTCAGTACACCAGCTCTTCAATATTCCTATCCACATAGATTATCCCTACATATGGCATCACTTCCTTCCTTATTTAAACCAGACACACAAACGCATCACTTTCACCACTTTATGCTGAACCTGTCTGCTCAAACTCCAGACCTGGATCAATCAAATCATCTGCTATCTCCTATTTTTCTTTTAAACCTTTTGGCCACACCACGTGGCATGTGGGATCTTAGTTCCCCAACTCAAGATAGAACCCATAGTCCCTGCAGTGGAAGTATGGGGACCGCCAGGGAAGTCCCTGCTATCTCCTATTTTTATCTGTCACTCCACTGCCTATTGCTGCCCTCCACAGAGTCTTCGAACTCACAGCTTCTTGGTGTCCTCTGTGTCCTTTAAAAGAATTTCCATACTCTAAGCCCTTTCGCATTCTCCACTAGGGCGAGAATTTTACTACTCTCTTCCTGCTATCCTCCCCATCTCTTCTGTCCCCTTGTATCATAGGAAATTAAAACCATCATGTATGACAGCCCTAAAACCAAGGGCTCCTTTTTATGATATATAAACCTCCTCACTATCCCCATCTCCTTACCTTCAGCTTCAATAGAGGTGGTATCCCTCCCTGAACATAGCTGATTCCTCTGCATTACTGGAGCAGCTTTCACAGGAGTATAATTGGGAAGAAATACAGTTTCTATGCATCAGATACAATCTTTTCTTCTGAAATATGTCTAAGAGCCTTGCTTAGAGAACTGGGCCCCAACATCTATTCTCGTAATTGGATGTCACAACTATGTCTATGCTCTTCACACTTAACATTAACAAATTAGTAGGCAAGTGAGAAGAAAGTTTGTGATGAGATACAGATATGCTAAGTTCTTGAATACCCTATTCCAGACTGTAGTTTGGATATTGCATTGCCAACCTGCCCAAGATTTCTACTTTTTATGTTATTTTTTGGTTTGTTTCTTGTTAGTCATTATCTTATGGATTTAAAAGGACAAGGTTCACATTTATCCACACATGGGAGGATCACAACCAGTTTCAGGTTATATCAACAGTAAGTTGACAGGAAAGTGGAAAGTGGGAGGGAAACACTCATGAAAGTTAGTTTAAAAAAAAAAAAGGAAAAGAAAAAGAAACTTCAGAAGATCCTCAACAGGAGAAAGCTATCTCTAGCAAGTCCTTCATGCCAAATCAACTGTTTTCAACAATAGGAAACTATATAAATGGGCCTGGTTGGGAGTTGTTTCATATAATTGCTAAGTCTTCTCTGGAGGAACAATCTTTGGGGAAACAGTGCTCCAAGTCAAATAAGTCTTTAGGTAAAACCTCAGCCTGCCCACCACTGAGCCTGGCCTTCAGCACTCTGAAGAGGATTCCGTCATCAGATACACAGAATTACACAGTTTAAGCTGTGCTGAAGCTGAAGCTCCAATACTTTGGCTACCTGATGAGAAGGGCCAACTCATTAGAAAAGACCCTGATGGTGGGAAAGACTGAAAGCAGTAGGAGAAGGGGACAACAAAGGATGAGATGGCATCACTAACTCAACCGATGTGAGTTTGAGCAAGCTCCAGGAGATGTTGAAGGACAGGGAAGCCTGGCATGCTGCAGTCCATGGAGTTGCAAAGAGTTGGACATGACTGAACAACTGAACAACAACTAAACAACAACACAGTTTATAATATTATCAACCTGAGTCAACCTTCTAACCAGGAGGCATTCCCAAGGAGATGACCTACTTCCCTTGACTAAGATCCTCCTACAAACCTGCTGATACAGTTCTCATCCAGAAAGAATTCAAACCTTGAGAAGGAGGACTTTAATACCTAGGATCCATGTCCTGGGTGTTTGCTAAATCCTCTGTGAGAAACTCTTGTAGATCAAACTCAGTGCAGCATGATCCAAGCTATGGGGTCAGGTAATCCTGGATTTGACTCAAACTTTAGATAAGATACTTCTTTAAGTCTTGGTTTCCTCGTTTGTAAACTGGGGACAATAACAGTATCTATTTAAAGAGTGGTTCCAAGGGTTAGTTCTGAAGCCCTTAGCTTTGCAGCTAATAGAAAGTGTTATCTACAACTTATAATAATTACTTTTGTCATTACATCTAAGATCCCATCATCTGCAAATTTAGAAGGAATCTCTGCTATTGGGAAACATGTTCAAGGGTCATGACTGAAGCTGAGGATGTAAAAAGAAACAGCAAATGCTGGGTGAATACATTTGATTTGAAATTCTTAGGCCAAGTCACTTCCTGATACACAACATGAATAGCCAGTTCTTTGTGGTAGGAAAATCTGAAGACTCCCTGGACCCAGTAACCCACAGAGCAGCTGGGCTTATAGGAGCTTTACAGTGGCTGAAAAAATGGACTACATTGGGGAGGGCCAAGCTAGAGTTGGACGAGTGGAGAACAACCCAGTCTGAAGTTTTAGGAGGGAAAAGATTTAGGATTAAACAAGGTGTGTGTTGACTTCAATGAAGAAGGCAGATGATGAATCAAAATATGCCCCTCCTACCCAATGAATTGCCATCAACTTGAACATTTTCTGTAGCTCTACGTGCTAGTGCTACCAGTGGACAAACAGTGATGGGCTATGTCTGTACCTACAGCTGGAACTAGAGCTGCAATCTATTATCTAGATCTATAGCCTATGTATCTGTCTATAGCTATGGAATACAAAGGCTACTCGCCAAACTGTTTATATCAGTTATCTATGGATGTGCAGGACTGCTGATGTTTCAGAAATGTTATTTTTTTGCTGTGTTTTCTGGTGAGTATATACTGCACTTGTAACGAGACAATCACAGAATATTAATTAAAAAATACATCAGAGGGAAAAATATTAGGTGGGTATTGACTTCCCCTTTCCTTTCAAAAGAGCAGACGTGTGAGACGTGTCGTGAGGGAAAATCCTGCCAACAAGGAGTCAGGTGGGGACAGACTGTGGACGGAAGGTTTGAGGAAAATCCTTTGAATCTGCTTGTGCTTTCCCCACTTAACTTTTGTCTATGGAATTTTATTTGCCTTTGTATTAAAGTAAAACCAGAAGTATTTTGGTCTGGCTTCCTTGTTTACCTCTCAGATCTTCCCATTGTAAAGACATCTGTTCACATGCTCCCCTGAAGCCAGAGGATTAGAGGTGGTGGATTTTAGATAATGTGTCTTGAAAGGAGACTAGTTACAGACACCAAAGAAACTCATTTTAAGGTTTCCAGTGCATAAAGGTAAAGTCACTATTATCCCAGTAGAGAATTGTGGGCTGTCTCTCTTGGATTCCCAGGTTAATATTATGGCAGAGATTTGGCTCTGGAATCCATGCAAGACTTATCATGGGCAGGAGGAGAAAGAGGTACAGATATGGAGAGGAGTGTGATGTTTACATCTGTGTGGGCTGTGATGTGGTGCAGCACCCTCAACCCAGAACGATGCGGTCCCAGAATCACACTAGAGACGAGACTGACATGTGTGATGAGAAGAGAAGGAAGCCAAGGGTTTCACTGCACTGCTTGTCCTTGGATCTTTGAGGGCCATCCTTCCAACAGCCTCTGAAACCAACAGAGATATCACATTCAAACTAAACATCGCTGCATATCTAACAAGTACTAAACAAGTGCTAGATGGTGGAGACACAAAGCTTGTGAAAACAGATAATAGCTAATAATCAGTACTTCTTAATCTGTAGCAAATGTGTCCTTTATGTGTTCCATATAGTTAAATCCTTGCAATACCTAAACAAGGTCATTGTTGTTTAGTTGTTAAGTTGTGTTCGACTCTTTGCGAGCCCATGGACTGTAGCCCACCAGGCTCCTCTGTCCATAGGATTTCCTAGGCAAAAATACTGGAGTGGTGCCATTTCCTTTTCTAGGGATCTCCCTGACCCAGGGATTGAACC
This sequence comes from Oryx dammah, assembly GCF_014754425.2. Lineage (NCBI taxonomy): Eukaryota > Metazoa > Chordata > Mammalia > Artiodactyla > Bovidae > Oryx > Oryx dammah. The sequence goes on along the minus strand of NW_024070204.1, from coordinate 59,721,024 downwards.
CCACATCTGCTGCACTGGCAGACATATTCTTTACCACTGAGCCAGTCACTACTTGAACAAGGTAGGTAGTAGTATTATATCCGTTCTACACATAAGCAAGCCTAGGACTACAGTTTAGATAAAATTGCTGAAGTACACACAGATAGTAATTGTCGGTGCTGGTGTGGGTGCCCAGGTGGACTCCAGAGACTGAGTTTTTGATTTCCAAGAAGAGAGGTCTCTGGCCTGAAGGGGTCACAGACTAGTGGGACAGGCAACCAATAATGAAAGACAGAAATATTAATTGGTCCATGGTCCTGTGGGAACACGAGGCAGAATGTGAGGTCAGAGGAGGATTCTCAGAAGACATGATGTTTGACCACAATGAATAGTTCACCAGCCCACAATAAGTACAATAGCTAACTCCTAAACAGCATTTACTGCATCCCAGGCACTGTTCTAGGCTGCACATAGCAACTAAATTTGATCTTATAATTTTGGGGCCATCATAGGGGATCCAAAGTGCTTACTTAAGAAAGGGTGATAAATGGGTTGAATAATCCCAACAATCAGTGGCTTCTAATGGATGACTTCAACTCTCCCCCACCCTCACCTCCCCCCGCCCGCCCACCCAACCTTGGGTAATTTACAATTTTGGGTTTGGTTTTTCAACTCACATTTAGTTAGTATCTAGAATTTAGAAAGTGACTATTGTCTCAGTAGTCTTCAGATCTATCAAAATGTCTCAGTTATAGCTCTCATTTTTAACTCAGAGGCAAACAATGAAGAAGAGCCATCATTAGTCAGAATTCAGATGTTATCACATGCATCTCTGTGCTGTCTTCTGAGGCATAGTCAGTGAGCGGCCCCAGTCTTCGGTTTTTCAATGTGTCTTTCTCCTGAATGATAGTTTTCTCTGAAGTTTAATTTTCTCTGTGGGTTATATGACTATCCTTATTTTAGGGTTGATGTCACGAAATAAAGAGTTTAAGTGGAGGAGTTGATTTTTAACTTTCGGCATACATTCTGTTGAAGCAGCCATCCTCAGAGGTATCTTTTGCTATCAGATGGTGAGCAGGATGCTTATAGAAGCTGTTTAGAAAGATAATGTTATTGACCTGTACTAATATCCTAGGGTTGTGGTAACAGATTACCACAAATTGGGTGACTTAAAACAGCAGAAAGTTATGCTCCCAGTTCTGAAGACAAGAAGTAAAAATGAAGCTGTCAGCTGGGTCGCGGTCCCTCTGTGAACTCTCGGGGAGACTGTTCACTGCCTCCTCCAGCTCCTAGGGGCTTTTGATTTTCCATGGCTTGTGTCTGCATAACTAGAAGGTCTGCCTCCATCTCTACCTGGTCTTTCCTTCTTCAAGTCTATCCTTTCATCTCTTATAAGGATGTTGTCGTTGGATTTAGGGCCCATCTGGGTAATTGAGAGTCATTTCATCTTAAGATCTCCAACTTAATTACATCTATGAAAGCTCTTCCCCCACCCACCTTTTTTTTTTTTTTCCAAAATAAGATCACATTCTCAGGTTTCAGGGGGATAGAACATGGACATATCCTTTTGGGTACCACCACTGAGCTCACCACAGGACCCACAGTCAGGAAGTCCTGAAGGTAACCAAGGTGCTTTCCCAATAGTGATGATGGATTTATACAGATTTACCTGTAAGCACCTGCCTCTACCCTGAATGTAAAGTGAATACACATCAACTAGCCTAATTTAGCAGAGAAGGCAGTGGAACCCCACTCCAGGACTCTTGCCTGGAAAATCCCATGGACAGAGGAGCCTGGAAGGCTGCAGTCCATGGAGTCACTGAGGGTCGGACATGACTGAGCGACTTCACTTTCACTTTTCACTTTCATGCATTGGAGAAGGAAATGGCAACCCACTCTGGTGTTCTTGCTTGGAGAATCCCAGGGACGGGGGAGCCTGGTGGGCTGCGTCTGTGGGGTCGCACAGAGTTGGACACGACTGAAGTGACTTAGCAGCAGCAGCAGCAGCCTAGTTTAGAGGCTAAAGCAGGGATTGCAAACTGGTGGACCCAATGTCAGCTCTAATCAAGAGATGTGTTTTGGTTGCTCTCTGTGGTGCTTTAATATTTTTGAGTTAGTTGAGTATGTGAAAAATTGGAGTATTTTTGCATAAAAGTCTCAGGTTTCTGGCTTTTCTTGGAAGTCAGATCTAACAATACCATGCCCACATTCCCTCTCAGTAACCAGGCTGGAGCCCGCAGAGGAGCTACTCCTTTACAGGGAGGTTGAATTCTCTACACTGCCACAGTCCTCACCACTCACTGTTGTTTACCCCAGGGCCATTTCACTCATGGCCATTAGTGGCTTTGTTCCTGAGTTTTTGAGTTGGCAATTCTTGTCCATGGGCATGTTATCCAGGGCAGCTAAGCACTACAGTGGAAATTCAAGCAATGACCCTGATTTGCTCTGACCATGGAGCTAAACTGCAAATTACTGTCAAAGAATTTGTGTAGACAAGGATAATGAGCCATTTTAGATTCACGCTATGTATCCACTGGCAGCCAAGACTCATAATCCAAAGATGTTCAGCCTGTTACTGTGATATAGATCCTACATTTTCATAGTCTAACTTTTTTCAGGCCCAGCCTTATGTAAACATGATTTATAATCTTGAATTTTACAGGCTAACTCCAGAAGCCTTGCTTGTTGCTTTATGTATGGACCAAAGGTTTTATCTGTTTTATAACACCCTTTATATAACATGATGAATATTTTCCTACTCCCGATAAATTTTGTTTGTTGAATTTACCTCCACAGAGCTTACCTGAGCTAAATCTCTTAGCATCTCATTACCTAAGACCTTTCTCTAAGGACACACAGAGCAAAATGGAAACTCTCTTTTCAACAGGAGTGGTTTTAACAGATACCTATTTCTTTTGCTTTGACTCTTGAGTCCAGATCTCAGAGAGTTGAGAATAGCCTTGAAATACAGAGGTCTACAGAAACCTTCAACATGTAAGGCTCATCTCTTACTTGCAATTAGAATGACAGTTGGTGGTGAATAATTAAGCAAACACTGACCTTGCTGGTGTTCCCACGGAGGCATTTTCTCTAGGATTAACTGTTCTTGCCCAGATTTCCCCATGTCATTCTTAATAATAATAATAATGGACATGATTTCTGTTTGCAGCAGGGAGATATATTTTCACATATGCTATTCTCATGAACAAAATCAAAATTCCTTTATATATTTTTTGCTTCTTTAAATACATTCCAATATAATAAATCCAGGATTTTTTTTAAAAAATCGCATATCCGCTTTCTAGTAGGTTAGACCTGTAACATCTTTCTTCATTAACAATGAATACCAAATTGATTTAATTTAGCAGAGACAATCTTGGGTAAGTGACTTATTAAGTGGCAAATGGAACATTCAGAGTACACATAAAGCCATCACTTTAAAAAAATCCCACCAAAGTAGACTCCACAGAAGTAGAGATGTGAATAGCAACAGACTAGGTTACAATCTATTAAAAAGTCACCTGCTTTAGTGCACCAATGAAGAGAATTTTTCAGTGTATAAGATACAAAAAGAAGTTACCACTGATTAAAAAGCATGTCTTAAAGGAACATCTCATTGTGTCCTTCATGAATGCTGCAGAAAGAAACATAGCTGCCCATTCAGATAATCCAACAGTGCAGTTCTACCCATTTCATTGAAAATACTTTGGGAGAAAACTCTTCTGTCTAATGGAAGAAAGGCAAACCTGGTTCTTATCTTTTGTTTGGAATCTGAAAGAGCTGAATGGTAAATGATGGCCACTGACTCTCAGGATTGCCACCAGACTTTCCTCTGTGAAAGGTGCTTACTGAAGATCATGGCGATAGGGCATGAATTAAGCAATAGGACAGGCCCACAAAGAAAAATGCTGATTAGCAAGACCTGCAGGCTGTAACCCTCCATCCTTGACATCTGTTACTGGTTTTTCTGAATAATGAATTTCATTCCTATAAATTACTTTGAAACAGTTATAGACTCAGAAGTGTAGTTAGTGATGATAAATAGCTGTATGTGAGGATACTGCAGCTCAATCCATCTTCATCTTTCAATTGTTGCTTCTTTATAGAGAAAATAGGCATGGCCATTAACTGCTGGCAAGGCAAGGTTGACTAAGAGATTGACAACAAAATGATTTACAAAATCTATATTCCATTGCACACGGGCCATGAAGCTTGTAGTTACTTTTTCATTCATTTTTTCCTAATAACAAAATAGTCTTGAGCCATTAGCTCTTGTGTTTGAGAACTGTCCTCCCTGAGAACACACAATTTTAATCTCAAAATGAATTGGTTGGTTTTCTAAATATCTTTGGAATTTTTTTTTTCATTCTTTAAGCTACAATGACTTCAGTACTAACATCACTGTTGAAATAACATATATTTCTCATTAATGAATACTTGCTACTTTGGAGGGCTCAAGGAAGAAGAGGACAAACTAAGAGGACATCATCTCAGCCCCAGGTGGCTTGGGATCCACTCAGGGTGGAGACACACACCAAGAGAAACATTTAAATAGCAACATTGAAGAGATGGTAGAGCAGAAGGGCTGTCACAAACAATGAGCGTCAGGATAAGCTGGGGTAGGTAGGGTGTGAAATGCCAGTACAATGCCCAGAAATGGAGATGGCGTCTTAAGGAAGGGGGATACAGGTCCAAGAAATTTAGCCATCAATCGCCGGATCTGATGAAGAGTATAGTTGTCAACAGTATGGCCTCTGAAAAGCAGTCCCCCTGAAGAAGTAATTGAACATGTCCATTCATGAATTTCCTCACATGTAAAATGGACATAATAATAGTCACTGTCTCATGGGGCTGCTCTGAAGACTGCAGGAGACAGCAGACACAGTGTGGTTAGTGCGACTGGCCTGGTGTTTGTGTCACCCTGGCAATTATAATGTTTTTAATTATATTCTCCCCAGTTTTAACCATGGTTCCAAAACATCTTCAGTTTCTAACATCATTTATGATATGCACTGTAGTTCAGTGTCATGAAATATAATGAGATATGTTGACTCTGTTTCCCTCATTGTAGCCACAAACGCTTGTTTGGATCCTTTTATGTTGCTTGTCTCCATGGATATCTGAAAGTTAAACTTCTAGAAGGGTCCTCTTATGAATCATTACTAGAAAAATAAAGCTTTTTAATTTGGGTTCATATGTTACTTGACAGCTACAGAGTTTGGCCTGGCCCCAGGTTTACAGATTGATAAATTAACAACCTCTCAGCTCGTGGGCATATGTGTGTGTGTTTGCCACTTTTTTCCCTGAGATTTGAAGGCCCACAATGTGAACAATTTTCCAAACGTACAGCATCCTTCTGGCACAAATCATTGTCCCCAGAGGCTAGTAACTGGCTTCAGTTGTTATGTGAAGAATGTTTTAACAACACCACCTTTCTGAAGTGATAGAACACAGAGGCATCTCAAGGTATTTTGACTTTGGTTCAGACAGCTTGCCCAGCCAGGCACCTCCTCTCATGTCTTCCCCTTCAACCCTGGGGGATTCAGCCAGGCGGGTAGTTTGACCCCTGGAGTGGGGTTGGAACTTCGTAGAAACCCAGAAGAAATTAAAGTGGAGTGTTGGGCACCTACATGAATAAGAGGGTGGCTTTGTGTCTAAACGTGGCAGCTCCCTATTTCTTTGAACTATTTTAGCCCTTTCCTGCATAGCCATCCTCTCCCTGCTGCCCATCCCTCCTTCCCACATACCCTGGTGGCCCTATGGGCTCTTGACAGGATTCTGCCAAGGTTACAACATTGGTCTTAAACATATTGACCAAGGCTTCCTCATCAGTTCAACTCAAGCACCAGCAAAACTCCCAGATGTGTCTTCCTTTAACTTTCCTGTTTCCCAAACTTTCCTGCTCCTATGGCTTAACTGGGATACCTGGAAAATGTGGAAATTCTGATTCCATGGTTCTAAGGTAGAGTCCAGGGGTCTCATTCTTCATATAACCCGGGTGATTCTTTTGATCTGGCAAATTTGGAAAACACTGGTTTAGCTTTTATGGGAGTATCCACGCATCCTGACATTGGATTTTTGCAGTAACAAGGGTGTGTGTGCTAGGGAGGGATGGATAGTTAAGTATTTGTTTAGAAAAAGAGAATGAATAAATGCAATGGCTATTTTAAAAAAATTTACTAAGCCTGCTCAGGCTTCACTTCTGAATACTCATAAACTAAGTGTCTTTTAAATTTAAAATCCCACTGTTACTTGAGTAAAAAATGTTTAGTCTGTATATATCCTAAAATTTTCATAATAAAATTATAAGATACATTATCTGAAAACAACTTCTCTCACATTTTTCTGTTTGGTACATTTAGGGATGTGAAGATCTATAGAATAAAAATGTTCTCTTGAGGCTTCTTATCAGTTACATGACCCTCTTCTCTCCAGTATATCTGCAGGAGAAGGAGACATTTTTTCCACCACTTGTACAGAATACCTAAATAGGTAGACTTCATGCCCAGGAATACATTTTCTGCTTGCTGACAGCAACTTGGCTGAGTCACTATGTAAGTTAACTCCCAGGATTCATTTTAAATGACATGAATCATAGGATGGTTAGATTTTTTTAATGATTTTTTAAATGATTTTTTACATTTGGGTAAGATCAGTAGACAATAGTGGTGTATCAATGAAAACTTCCTGATTTTGATCCACTGTTATGCAAGGTTGCTAATATTTATGGAATGTAGGTGAAAGGTATATAGAAATTCTCCGTGCTGTTTAAAAATTCTTTGATATCTGAAACTATTTAAAAATTTCAAAATAAGTAATTTAAAATTTAGGTATAATATAATAAAAATTTTTGTATTTACCACCCAGATTTTATAAATATTCAGTTCAGTTCAGTCGCTCAGTCATGTCCGACTCTGCGACCCCATGAATCGCAGCACGCCAGGCCTCCCTGTCAATCACCAACTCCCAGAGTTCATTCAAACTCACATCCATCGAGTTGGTGATGCCATCCAGCCATCTCATCCTCTATCATCCCCTTCTCCTCCTGCCCTCATTCCCTCCCAGCATCAGAATCTTTTCCAGTGAGTCAACTCTTCACATGAGGTGGCCAAATTATTGGAGTTTCGGCTTTAGCATCATTCCCTCCAAAGAACACCCAGGGCTGATCTCCTTCAGAATGGACTGGTTGGATCTCCTTGCAGTCCAAGGGACTCTCAAGAGTCTTCTCCAACACCACAGTTCAAAAGCATCAGTTCTTCAGTGCTCAGCTTTCTTCACAGTCCAACTCTCACATCCATACATGACCACTGGAAGAACCATAGCCTTGACTAGACGGACCTTTGTTGGCAAAGTGATAATATAATAAAAATTTGTGTTTACCACCCAGATTTTATAAATGTTAGCACTGTCTTATTCACTTGACACTTAATTTTTTTTTTTAATTTGAGGATAACTGCTTAATGGTGCTTGTTGGTTTCTGCATACAACAAAGCAATTCAGTCATAACTATATACATATACTCCCTCTCTCTTGAGTTTCCCTCCAACCCACCACACCCAATCCTATCCCTCTAGGTCATCAGAGAGTGCCAGGCCGGGCTCCCTGTGTTATGTAGCATCTTCCCACTAACTATCTATTTTACACATTTTTAAAAAGGCAGACCTTTACCTTTAAAGAGCCAGTCTGCTCTTATATCACTTTGTTCTTCCACTAGCAGTAAGTGGACGTAGGAGCCTGGTAGGCTGCAGTCCATGGGGTTGCTAAGGGTCGGACACGACTGAGTGACTTCACTTTCACTTTTCACTTTCATGCATTGGAGAAGGAAATAGCAACCCACTCCAGTGTTCTTGCCTAGAGAATCCCAGGGACGGGGGAGCCTGGTGGGCTGCTGTCTATGGGGTCGCACAGAGTTGGACACGACTGAAGTGACTTAGCAGCAGCAGCAGGAGGAAGTGGAAGTTTCTGTTTTCTTTCGTCCTCTTCAATGCTTAGTCCCATTAGGCTTCGAGGTTATTTCCATTTCAATGCGTAAAGAAGGATAGAATTTGTTTCAGTTCCCATCACCTTAAAGACGAGTGAGGTTGAACATCTTTTAATAGGCTTATTGGTCATCCAGGTTTTTTGTTCTTTATATTGCTGTTCTTTGTCGATGAAGGAGAAAGTAGCTCCCACCCATCTCCTTCTTTCAAGTCAAGATAGTAGGGATTTAAAGAGCCTAAAGAAATGTGTTCTGCACTGGGGCCCCTGATTTCCTATAGGAAATGCTAAGGGGATGGCTGAGCAAAGGAAAGGTGGTTGTATTAGTGGCTTGGACCATTAGAACTGGCCTGGGCAAATGATGCTGGAATGTTTCTTATGGATGAGGTAGGATTCAATGGGAGAATGTGCTTTTGCAGGTTCTTTATGAGTCTTGCTGGAGAGAACTGCTTCAAGGTTTACCTCAATAGAAGGAAACTGTCAGATATCCAGGGAGTGGAGGAAGGAGCTAATAACCAGCTGAACTTGCCTGACTCCAGAAAACTACAGGTGAGAAACCCCTGATAACTCAGTAGGAGGAATTGCTAAAGAACACAAAAATGCCTCTGAGAGATAGCCTTGACCCCACAGCTAGAGGAAACTAAGGTCACTTTGTTGCTAGTTAGGTGAAACCCTTCCTGCCACTTTCCTTCTTCTTCCCTCTTTGATCCTGGAGGATGGGAGCAGAAACCACACAAGAGCAAGATGGGGGAGGTAAGATGCAAGGTGGGACGGGGGAGAAAGGTTAAATTTGCCTTCCACCACCACTGCTAGAGGCTGCTAGCCTGTATCAGGCCTGCTTTGGGAAAAAGAAATGTGTAACAAAGTTGCAGTTTTAGTTGTTGCTTTGGACTAGAGGTGGATGTTACTAATCATAGGACCTTATACTATTCAGAGCAGCTCTACAGGGGATGTGTGCTCAGCTGCTCAGTTGAGTCCAACTCTTTTGTGACCTCATGGGCTATAGCCCACAAGGTTCCTCTGTCTGTGGGATTTTCCTAGGCAAGAATACTGGAGTGGGTTACCATTTTGTCTTCCACAACAGGGGATGAGATGGCCCTAAATTTCATTCAAGGATGAGAAAAGAACTAGAATAAATGTTAAAGGGCAGTGGCAGACACAAAGATAGTTGTTTCCTGATTATATCCCACGACTCCTGCTTGTTTGGTGTAATTTTGACACGGCATGAGCGGTGCTATTGAGCCAAGGTTAGACACTGGGCTCTGGAACCAGCTTTCTTAATCCTAGCTTTGTCTTTATTGAATATTTACCTTTTCTTTGCTTTAGGTTTCTCATTTGTAAAGTATGACAGTATGTTATAATGAGCATTAAACAGATTAATGTACTTAAAGTGCCATAAACAGTGCCTGCCATTCTGTAAACAGGCAGTAAACATCAGCAAAGATGATTAAAATAGCTGTGTTTACAGTTCACTGTAAAAATACTCAATTACTACATAAAATTCATGTATGAGAGATACAATACACTTACTGAGGGTCTCTGAAAAGGTGGAAACAGTTTAAACAGTGCAGTTCAATTATTTTCAATGTAATGGCTTATTTGTTTGAGAACAGACTTCAAATAAACTTGGTTTTTAGATGAGAGGATGGTTTTTCTGTTTTTTTACCTTTTAAAATAAAGGCTGAACGTTTTTATCAGGACAGCAGTGAAAGCAAGGAAGGAGTCTGACTGTGTGACACCCCCGCCCCTCCCAAAGCTGAAGCAAAAGCAAAGGCTGCGAAGATCAAGGAGGCAGCACTGAAAGGTGTCTGCAGGAACAAGAAAACGAAGAGCCCGCACACCATTCCCCCACGGCAGCCCAAGATACCGCTGACCCAAAGGCCATCCAAACACCTTGGCAGAGCACTCCCAGCAGAAGCACGCTTGACCGCTACCCTGTCACCGGGTTCTGCCTGACCACTGTGTCAGCCACAAAGAAGATCAGGACAGCATCCCCATGCTCACTGTAGGCGTGAGGCCAGCCAGCACTGGCTCAGACAGGCTGTGAGGAAGCTCTATGACCCTGACATGGCCAAGGTCAACATCCTGATCAGGCCTGATGGCGAGCAAAAGCCTTATGTTCCACTGGTGACTATGACACTTTGGATACTGCCCACAAAATTGGGACCATCTAAATGGAGTCCAGCTGACTAATTCTATACGTAAAATTTTCACCATAAGAAAAAGTAAGAAAGGCTGACTGTATCTCTAATTGAATGTCGCTAGTATTTTCAGAAATTTCACAAAACCATGCTGGGTGGGTTCCACAAAAATTCATCCTAGTTGACTTCAGGTGTTGCCAAGCTTGTTTTGTCTCCTCACCTCTTGTCAATTCCCTATAGACTTTCTGTGCGACTGTTCCCAAATTCTCCATTCTCACATGTTCCATCCTATGCCCTGGCTTGATCTCAAGACTACCCGCTAACAACTCAGACAGAATCATTTGGGAAATGGTGCTCCAACTTCCTTTCTCTTCCCCATCTCTTCCCCTATTCTTTTGGTCTTGCTTTCCTAAAAAAGTTTTTTCCTTCTTTCCAAGGTGAACTTCTCAATCCACATTCTAATTTCTGTCCACTAGTATCTGCTCCATTAATTAGTCTCTCTCAACATCATGTTCAAATTGCTTTCCAATTATTTTTACCCTCAGAGCACTGGAATTCTCACACTAAATCAAGAAAAAAAAAAAAAAACTATTAACAGAGGCCAAAATTCCCAATAATGGAATAATACAATAGGTATTCTTTGGGACTTCCCTGGTGGCTCAGTGGTAAAGAAGGCACCTGCCAATACAGGAGACTCAGGTTTGATTCCTGGGTTGGGAGGATCTCTTGGAGAAGAGAATGGTAACCCACTCCAGTATTCTTGCCTGGGAAATCCCATGGACAGAGGAGCCTGGTGGGCTTCAGTCCATGGGGTCACAAAAGAGTCAGACACAACTCAACGACTAAACAACAGCAACTCTTCTATCTGGCTTCTTTCATTCAGCACAATTATCTTGAGATTCATCAATGTTTTGTTATATCATGTTCTCATCCGTTTTTACTGCTGAGTAATATTCCATCATAAGGATGTACTACAATTTGTTTATCTGTTCACCTGTTGGTGGACATTGGGATTTCTTTTAAAAGTGTTCTATCATAAAGAAACATTTTATACAAGTCTTTGTATGGATATATACTATCGTTTTCCTTGGGTAAACATGTGTGTGAGGAACTGAGGATGGGTTAGTATGGTAGGTGTATATTTAGTTTTTCAAAGCAAATGACAAACTCTTTTCCAAAGTGGTCTACCACTCTGAACATCTTAAACATTTTCAACATCCTTTTTTTGGGGGGTGGGGGGTACATTATGTGAATGAAAAATTTGTTGGGTTAAATACTGTGACTAGTATAAGATAACGTTTCTAAAAAAAAATCATGTCTAGTCAGCTATGTCTATGGTCAAGTCCTAGAAATATAATCCTCTGTGTCTGCTTTGTAGAACAACACACTTCGAGTATTCAACCACGTGAGCACATGTGCCAAACAGAAATGCATTCAGCGACCAGATAGCAGCTGTCCTTGGGGGGGTGGCTGATGGACCAGCAGGGCTGCGGCAGCGCTGGAGGCTAAGCAGGGTGGACCCGTGCCAGGAGCCTAACTCTCTCATTCAGTTTAATGCTTTTGGCAGCATGTGCTACTTATGTCGTCCTTACTTTGACGAAGCTTCCAGTTTTCATTACCCCTGTGGGAAATCTATTTCAAATAAGCTGCTCACGGCATTGTGTACATACACACATATGTTCACATACAGAATTGCATATAGAAGCCCAGACATCTTCTCTTACTCCACTAAGACTGAAGGTCATAGTTGTGATTCCAGCTGTGCTATGACCAGCTGAGCATCTTTTCACTTCTAAGCTACTAAACTGAGTGGGACTCTGGAGGCATTGACTTCACAAGCTTCCTGAACCAGGGCTAGGATGGACAGGAGATCAGCATGGACTGGTGGGAGAAGCTGGATAAGCTCCAGCCTGGAACTGTGGGAGAGATAAGGGGCCACATTGTGACCCCTGGAGGTAAGGGTGGGACAGATCCTGAGGAAGTACAAAAGGTGTGATGGCTGCAGACTGCATGTAGGAGGTGCTCTTCTGGGTATGTGCTGATGGTTAGTTCAATAATTTTCTGCTGCATTACCACTCATCCAAACCAAGGACAATACTGAATTCCCTTGTATCATAAATTCCTTTCCTTCTACTTAATGGCCTTCCTTCTCTTCTTTGCCCAGGCTCAGCATTTTCTCATTTCTCTCATTATATAATTCTTGTCCATGGCCCTGAATCTCCTCTAAACTGCTCCCCTTTCTGTATTGACCAAAATTCTGCCATGAATAGTCTACACACACTAGCTCTATTCCTTGACCACTTTATCACAGAGGTGCATCTGGTCTCAGACTGCACCATTTCCCACTTTCTGACTCCTCAAAAGATAAAGATTTCATTTGGCTCTCAGTTACCTGAACCTCCTGACAGCTGGCATCACTGCAGACCTACTCTTCTCTCTTGGAACTCATCCCCTACCCTCCATCACATCCCTTCCCTCTAGTTTTCTTCCTACTTTTCTCATTGCTATTCCACAGTCCTCTTCATGGCCAACTTGACCTCTCCCAATACTCCCAGGTGGAGTTTGCCTGGATTTTCCCACTTCCTTTGTCTTTATTCACAGCCCCAGGAGAAGTCACATTTTCCCAGGATGGGCTACATAAACTTTGAGGCTTACTGCAAAATGAAAGTTCAGGGTCGTTTTCTAAACAATGATTAGACATTTCAAGATGGTACAGGTAGAGTATGGATTTCAAGCATGGGCCTTTGGCAACTGTGTAAGTTGCATGTTCGTGAAGCTGGTCCTATGTTCAACTCTAGAACTTGGAGTGCACAGTGTTTCCCAGGTCTCTATTTCCAGCCCAGACCGCTCTCCTGAGCTCTAGGCTTAAACACTATTCTGTATGACGACCACTCCCTCTTTGACCACCAGTCTCCTCCGGGTAGATTTTGGTTTACTCCTGACAGTTTCACTCACCAGCTGTGTAATGTTGGGCAAGACACTCACCCTCTCTGAGCTGCAGTGTCTCAGTGTAAAATCTGCAAGTCTATGTGGAAGCTTGTGCAAGTATCAAGGTGGTAATTCAATCACAGATGTTGATAATATACGCTATCAACAGCTACAAACTGTCCACATTCATAAAAGGTAAACAGTCTTGAAGCAGGAAGACTGGGTAGATGCTGCCACGTCAGTGCTAGCTCTTCACCGGTTGTTGGGAAATTGTGAACATTAGGACAGATAAAGCAGTAGCCTTTGCAAATACCTTGGGAATAATTTTTTCCCAAAAGAGGCTATTTTTAAAAAGTATGCAATATTATATTTCAACAAAAGAAAAACTCAGAGTGAGTTCACCCAGCAAAGATCTAGTTATTTGAATTCCAGGCTGCCATCTCTTATAAGCAAAGAAAGTGGACTCACACAGCAAAACCAGACTGTTGGGCTGCAAACACCAACAATGAGGTGAGTGATGGGTGTTTTCCCCACTTTCTACTGGACATAAGCAAGATACTCTGTTGAAATCTAAAACTCGACATGCCCCACACAGAACTTAACCATTCTCTTCCTTCTCAAAGATGCTTCTTTTCCTCAATCCTGTATGTCAGTTAGTTACTGACTACCAAGTCATTGAAGCTAAAATCCCTGATCACTTTGTACTGTGCTCCCCCTCCTTCACCCCAGCACCCCCCCCACCTCCACCATGCATGTCCAGAAGCAAGACAGACAGTAAGTGCATCTAGAATCATAGAGATGATGGTGGTCAGATGTGACTGGATATAAACAGAAAACAACAGTAGGCATCATAAATAAAAGAGATAATTTACCATGTAAGATATTACTTACAGTATTGATTTCATATTTATAGCCCCAATCATATTAATTCTATGATTGATTTTCTTACTTTTAGCATTATTTCTCAAGTAGAATTATCACCCAGGCTATTTAAAATGGCCCATAGATCAACGAAAAAGCAGACATATGTGGAAAGAACATGAGCGGGCAAGCTACAGAAATAACACAGGTGATCCTCATTCTTCTCAGAAGAATCTCAGTCTAGTAATGATTAGAGAAACGCAGATTAAAATGATGAAGTAATTCCCACCCATCAGACCGGTTAAAGAAAAAAGGATAACTCGTTTTGATCAGGTGGTACTAAAAAGGTAGCATCTGAAGGCAAACAATGCTTAAAACGCATATACCTTTGACTCAGAAATTCTAGACAGTGACTATCCTTAAGAAATTCTTGCACATTTGCACAAAGAGGCATTCGTAAAGATGCTTCACTGAAATACTTTATGTCGGTAGCAAAAAAAAGGATGTAGGATAACCTAAATATACACCTGCTAGAAATAATTAAGCCAATGATGTTGTATCTATACAAGAATATCAAAGAACTGATGAAAAGAATGAAATGTATTTATAAATTCTAACTCGGAAAATCTCTACAGGGTAAGTGAAAAAAGTTGCCATTTCTGTAAAATGAAAACGAAGTAAAATAAATTAAAACTTAACTGTATCATACTTACAGAAGTCGTAAAGACACCTTTGGAAGGGTCTGCATCTAACTATCAAGTAAGGTGGGGAGTGTCATGGGGAGGGGAATGAAGGGGAGCTTGGCACTTTTTGCTCTATGTAATTCCCTGTTTAAATTTATATAATGAGAATGAGTGGCCATATTAATTTTGTAATGTAAAACTATAATTTTAATTATTAAATAAAACATGGCCGAGTCATTCATTATCTCACTGTCAGACCAAAATAACTGATTTGGTATGTGTTTGTATAATCAAAGTGAAGTTTATAAACATTTATCATAATCCCTGGGTGGAGGGGGGAACCATACAAACAGATCCCGCAAGCCTCACACCCTGTGGATTTAATTCAATATATATGAGATGGTCCCAGGAGTTTGTATTTTAACAAGCTCATGATTAGAATTGGAGAACTACTAGAGCAGAGAATTAACTGTATTTGGGTTTCTTTGCCCCTTGAATGGTTTTAAATTGCCAGTTCTCAATAAGGAGCATAGAAAATCAGACAGATTAACACAGGGTAGGAACAAGAGACTGTAATTTAGTAGCTAAATTTTCAAAAATGCTGCCCAACCACCTGTGTTTGTGAATGCAGGTGCTGACCTGTGTCTACCTGAAGTGGTTACTTATATGCAAATTCACACCTGCCAGATCTGGACCAGCGCAGAGGAGGCAAAAGAATGTGTATTCTCTGCTGCTTCCTTTTTCCAGAATTTGGGCTTCTGCTCCTAATTATGGTTGTATTTTTCTTGGTATTCTCCAAGGAGATTTCTCTCTGCTAGCCAATACAGATTCAAGAAAAAGAAACAAAACAACCAAAACACAGCCATCTGTGCTTTAGGTATTATAATATTTATACAGTGTTACAGTTGCAATTTGCCTGTTTTTTCTTCCTCAAGACTGAGCAACTCAGGACCAAGCTTATTGGCTCTGTATCTCCAGCAGCCAGCATCATTCCTGCAGACCCATATTAGGCACTCTGCTGTTTATATATATATTTTTTCTACCATGAAGTATTTTCTTTTTCACAATCCAACCTAGAAATGACAGTCTTTGAATGAAAATTTCCCCCAGTTTTTATCTCTCCTGTTTTTCACCATCTCTTTTGTCCTCTAGGCCTGGATAAATGCAATGAAGGTGATTTATTAACACCATTCTATAAAAATGGACTTCCCTGGTGGCTCAGATGGTAAAGTGCCTGCCTACAATATGGGAGACCCGGATTCAATCCCTGGGTCAGGAAGATGAAGGAAATGGCAAACCACTCCAGTACTCTTGCCTGGAAAATCCCATGGACAGAGGAACCTGGTGGGCTACAATCCATGGGGTCGCAAAGAGTCAGACACGACTAAGCGACTTCACTTTCTTTTTATAAAAATGTGGGCACTAAATCTTCCAGATCGTATTGATTTCTATTCTTTCAAGACACTTTACTTCCAATTCTTTTCACATTATTTATGTACTTATATCTGAATACATTTTATTTAAATTATTTGTTAACCTTTTGTTCAGGTGTCCATTCTCCTTCACTGAGCTATCAGTTCCTTTACACCAGATTATGGACCTAGAGCCTGGCACAAAGAAAGTGGTCATGAGAATTTATAGAGTTTAGGAGTTTTTCAAATATTTTTAATATATACACTTGTTTATATGATATGGCAAAATTTTTTTCATTAAAAGAGATCATAATTTAAAGGAAGACAGCATGTTTTTGGGAAAAAAGACTTAATTGAATTTTTATACAAAGACGAGATCTCAAAGGAACCCTTGAAGTACTGAGTGCAATAGCTCTGATAGAATCCATATTTAAGAAATAATTACCATATTCATTTACCGGTATTTTCACTCTTACTGATCATCTGTTTTTATGTTTAAAAAGGAAAGAAGCTGCACTAAGTACATTTTAGTTTGCCTAGCCAATCCTGAAATCATGATTTTAATAACAAAAATCTGGTCTCCTTGTGACAAGTTAATAAAAGTACCTCACATGGGTGCTCTTGTTCTTTTCTCTTGTCCTTCACTTGCAGTTGACTTCTGCCCTCTTCCTGGCCCTTTAACATTTGAAGACTGAGGGAGAGAGAGAAAATCGATTGTCCAAATATTGACCCACTTCACCATGTCGGTGCCGCCTGACTGTTAACCAACTGAAAGCTGATAATCCACCTTTCCCCGGCAGCGATGACCGCATGGTTGTGAGCTGAAGGCCAGTGATTAGGTCTAATGCAGCACTTGATTTCATGAAAAAAGCAATTCAGAGTCACCTTTTGGGGTGACTTTTCCACCTAGGACTGCTGACTCATACTTCATTTTTTCTCTGATTCTCGGTTTTGCAGTACCAGGCATGCTAAGCATAATGCAACATATTGCTATCTTTATTTATTAGTTTCTAAGAGAATTAATTATCTTTAGCTGCTATCAAGCTCTTGATGGTTTACAGTCCCTCTCAAGCTTCTGCTTTCATCTGTCATCCAGGATTTCATCCATTTTTCATGCCAGACAATAGTAATTTGCCTGAAATTCCACTTTAACGCTATGAAAATGATGGCTTCTATCTCTGAAATACTATTAGGACCTTCTCCCCATCAGAAAAACTATATTTCAGTTCTTTACTAGTTGTAACTTACTTCTGCAAAAAGGGATATATATATATATAATTTTTATTATTATTTTGGTCATGTGAAGATTACATTTAGGTTGCAGTCTTTAAAGATATCAAAATGCATTTCAGGTTATCTGTGTAAAAGGGGAAATGCCATCAGGATCTTGGCAAAGTCTAGTTGCTAGAACTTACTGTGGCTTCTCTACTGCAACCACCAATGTTTATCACATACACTGAAAGCTTCAGTTGAAATTCAGGCCAAAACTTTCTGCGGAGTCACAGCAAACCTTCCTGTGGCGTGAATGTCAAAGAGTAAGATACTCTTAGTTTCACTCAACCATGTGTCCAGAGAGAAGAGGGACTCTGGGAAAAGTGCTATCATTTCTTTTAGAGTACCCACAGGAGGGCTATCAAGTGTACAAGGTGAAGCCGTTGATCCCACTGGATTTACCTGAGAACTTCAAAGACTGAGCCCAGCCCAGGAGAGACTTATGCAATCAGATTCTTTGGGAGTTACACAGGGCTGTATTTCCAATGAATTCCCTGGGTGATTCCAGCCCGACTGAACAGGGAAGCGCCAAATCAGGCGGTGGTTCCCCAGCATCCCCGTGGGTAAGAGTCACAGAGGAAGCTCATTTACATGCAGACCCTGAAGCTCTGACCCCAGAGATGCAGATGTAATTGGGCGGCTTGGGCCCCAGAATTTGCATTTTTAATAAGCATTTCAGTCGAAACTGCTGCTGGTGGGCTAAAGAAACACGTTTTGAGATATATGGATGTAGCAGTTAACCAGAATCTAGCACAGAGAGTGAATCATGAAATGGTCATCTGATGCACGCCAGAAGGGTTGACTTCAGTTGCTGAGTGCAGTATTCAAAATTACTGGAAGAATCACGTGAAAAGCTATCTTTCTGATAGTGGGATTTTAGTTTTAGCTTTCATTACTGAAGACAGAGCAACAGTGTGGGGAAAAAAGTATAAAAAGATAGCCATCTAGCAACTGTCACTTCAATATTAAAAAAAATACAAGGAAAATGTGAGAGGTTCTTTTCCTTTTTTCCTTCTTTCTCTCCTCTAATCAATGCATGATTACTATTTAAGTAGACAAATCAAATAAACCAAAAAAAAAAAAAAATGAAAGGATTTATCTTCCCGATATTTCTTCTGTCCCCTGCTCCCTGTAGCCACTGTTAAGGTTATCTGGCTGCATCCAGATCTTCTAAAATGCAATCAGGACAAGTCAGTTTCCTTCAAGAATTCCCAGATGCTCTGAGGATCGAGCATGATTGGTAAAGTGTTCCTGACCGGCTCCCTTCACACTGCCGCACCTGCCATCTCTGACCCTTGCTCAGTTCTAGGTCAAGTTGCCAAAAACTGATTCACTAGAAACAAACTTAACTAGAAAATCAAAATCTTAAAAGTATCCAAGTTATTAACATTCCTCCCAGATTTTCTTTTTTTAAGTATAAAGTTTGTGGCAGTTCATATTGGATGGGCTTCGCTGGTGGTTCATTGAATGAGATTTTTAAGCTAAACACTGCATGCTTTATTTAACTGCTTTTCACTTCATTGTTTTCATTGAATTTAAATGAATTTTTAAAAAGAATTAAAATTCTCTTCTTTGTAAAAATTAAAAAGAATTAAAATGTTTCTATTTCACATTTATGACTAATCAATCCAGTCATTTAACATGGTACAGAGTGTGGACAGAAGCAGCTGTTTATTGCGCTTGGGGAGGGGGCCTGGGTGGGGGCATACATGAGAGGATCGAGGGGAGGAGCATTCCAAACTCTTTGATAAAAATATTAAAGGATTTTAAAAAAAAGTTATGCTTAGAGAATTTTATGCATTTTATAACAAATCATGTCAGTGGCAGGGCAGCAAGGGAATTTAGTAGCTGCTGTTTTTAGCATTTCAGTCTCTTAAGGGAACAAGCCCATTATAAGGAGATTCAGATAAGGGGGTTACCAAAAAGAATGATAAATTCCATTGGTAACACATGCGAGGAGATCAGGAAAAAAGTTAAAACAACTTAGAATCCTATATAAACACCATTTTCCATTAGTTTCCAGTTAGTCTAATCTACTGAAGTAATTTTACTTCATTTCCAGGGACCAGCCAAAGCTTCTGTACTTTAGCTTCTTTGGATTTATGATTTGGGGGATGAGCATTGCTGGTGAATTTCAAGTTGCCTCAACCAAAACAAACTAAATGGTGAGACACATCCTTTAAGGCTGTCACAACCATTTATGGGAAATGGTTAGCTATAATATTTGGAGAAAGTTAATTGAACTTTTGATGAACTGAAAAACTAGCAAATTGGTTACCCAGTACATTGGTGAGAACTGAGAACTGAGTTTTGGCAAATCCCCCAAATTACATTCTCTGTACCACAGTCATATTGATCTTTTTTGGTAAAAAAAAAAAAAAAAAAAAAAAAAAAAAACCTATCTCAGGCCTCCTTTCTGACCTCCACACAAAAATTTATCTCCCCTGAAGATTTCAGACTACAGGCCTCTTCCCCTGACACCCTAAATTGCCAAGGATCTAGCAACACCCCACATCCCCCACCCTCCAGGCAAAGTACATTCACTTTTCCTCCTTATGGGATTGCTGAGAGCAAATGCAGTAATCTCAACTGTCTGGACTTGAAACAAGAAAATAACTTTTTTTTTTTTAAACCAAAAAGACATCCAGTAAATAGAAACAGCATGCATACCAAGCAGCAGAGGGTCCCAGCTTGTGGTGGTCTCAGATAGGCTGTCCATGTCTCCCAGAAGTCATCTGCTAGGCCCGGAGCCTTGGTGGTCTGCAGCCTGGCTCCCAGCACCTGCTTCGAGAGGCCCTCCTAGGCTGGGGCCCTGATGCTGCTGTGCCACACCTAGAGCCTTATTCCTAGCCCGCAGAGCTTCCTGTGCATTTCATTGGCAGACAGTCTTAGTTTCCTCCCGCATGATACAAATCTTCCAACGGCCAGTCAGTGGAGGGGATGTCAGCTAGTGGTCTGAACACAGACAGCTAATTGGCTCAGGTCCTGTGGTGCCAGTGGTACCCTGATGAGCCCCACAGGCCTGCCATTATGATTAGAGTGTCGAGGCTCAAGTAACAGATACTCAAGTCACCTCAAACTTTGGTCACTGTCTTTAAATGTAATTTGTGATGCTCTTGCATCACAAACTATTAGGACTTAATTTTTTAATATTAATACAAACTACTGCAGAGGGCATAGAGTTTCATCTTAAGGATTCATATAGATGAAGGAAATTGGTCATATATATGAATATATATATATAGTGATAAATGTAAAATTGTTTATTGAATTTTGGGTCTCCATAGACTATAAGCTCCTAAGTTACATCTATATCTAGGGCCGAGGAAAGTAGCTGATATCCAGTAGCTGCTCAAAAAATATTCAGTGAATAAATGAATATATTTATCCCCATACCACCTCAAAATTCATTATAAACTTCAATGTAAATTCAATTGATGTCATAGAGAACCACTGTAACAGTCACAATGATATTGTTTGTGAGATGCTGGATGTCATCAGATGAAAGTTATCAAATGCATACACTGTCAATAGATTACAGAAATTGCTATCAATTTAATTTCATACGAGGTGTGTATTAAACTGTCGGCAGCTGTATGAGCTGACACTACTATATGTGTTAGTAGTGTCATTTGAAATGCTTCACTTTTACTTCTCTAATGGCTTAGTCTTAAAATATGGCTTAAAATATTTAAAAATCAAGTCCTAATAATTTTACTCTTATCATTCTAAAGGAAATCAGTCCTGAATATTCATCGGAAGGACTGATGCTAAAGCTGAAACTCCGATCCTTTGGCCACCTGATGCGAAGAGCTGACTCATTTGAAAAGACCCTGATGCTGGGAAAGATTGAAGGCGGGAGGAAAAGGGGACGACAGAGGATGAGATGGTTGGATGGCATCACTGACTCAATGGACATGAGTTTGTGTAAACTCCGGGAGTTGGTGATGGACAGGGAGGCCAGGCATGCTGCAGTCTGCGAGGTCACAATGAGTCAGACATGACTGAGTGACTGAACTGAACTGAACACAGATCCTAAAGTATCACCTGAAGCTCAATAAGTATTTGTTGAAAGCATAATATAACCTTGACTGTTTAGGCAAATTGAGGACAGCCTGAAGGTGTAAGCATTGGGCTCTTTGATGGGAAGAAGAAATATTCTTTTCCATGTGCTTGGCCATCAAGAATCCAGACAGACATCTTTACAATTTCTCTCCTGTATTATTTTTCTGTTGTTGTGTAATAAACAATAATAAGTTTAGCAGCTTAAAATAATATACCCATTCATTCACTCAGTTTTGTAGGTCAGCATTCCTCCACAGCATGACTGGGTCCTCTGCTCAGGGTATCGCAAGACTGAATTCAAGTTATTTTCTGGACTGAGTTCTTACCTGGAGATCCAGGAAAACTTCGTTTCCAAGCCCATTCTTGTCATTGGCAGAATTCAGTTTCTTGCAGTTGTAGCATTCAGGTCACCATAGTTTTGCTTATGGTCAGCTGAGGGCTTTTTTCAGCTTCTTGAGGCCACCCACCTTCCCTGCAACACGGCCCCCTCCATCTACAGTGGCATGTTGAATCCTTCTGGCCCACTTCAAATTTCTCTCTGGTCTATAAACACAGATTTAAAGGGATTATGTGATAAGGTCAGGCCTACCTGCATAATCTGCCTCTCTTAAGGTCAACTGATTTAGGAACTTAATCACACCTGCAAAATCCCTTTGGCCATATTAATGTAACATAATCATGGGGTTATATTTTAGTATATTCAGCTTCTGCCGACACTCAAGAGGAAGAAAGTATACAAGGGCAAATGTCATAGGGGATCATTTTAGAATTTTGTCTATGCCATTTTCTTTATTCCAGGGCTTTGGTTTGAGGTCAGGAATTGTGTGCATGTGTGTGTGCGTGCATGTGTGTGTGCATGCGTGCATGTGTGTGTGTGTGTGTGTGTGTGTGTAAGAGAGAGAGCATGTGTGGTGTAAGAGAGAGAGCATGTGTGGTGTGTGAGAGGTTGGATTATTCTGAACTCTGACTGAGGTCTGTTGCCCTGGTCCATGATACAGGTATTTTCTGTAACAGCATCATTTAAAAATATGAATGTACTTTGTTCTGCACTCTTGGACAGCTTCTCTTCTTTATCCATGACCCTTCTTTCCTATTTTGACTTACTCAGTGGTCTGCGAGATTTTCACTTTCCCCTTGGATGTTGCTTGGCATGCCACCTGCTTCTTCCGGTGGAAATAGCTGGGACTCAGGACTGGAGGTCCAGGGACATGACACAGGAGGGAATCACCAGGAGGCTGCGGTGCTTGGAGGGCTTTCCGATAGTTTCCATGGAGTTAAAAGGAAGCGATTACTCAAGATCTGCACAAGGGTTTGGATTGCAAGAGTTTTCCCTGATATCATTTATTCCTATCAGCATATTTGGGGCAACAACTGCCATTAGAGAAAGTAGTAGAAGAAGAGCCATCTTGAGGTGTGGAGTGACGTTTTATCTAGGAAGAGACTTCAATCCTGTTAATTTTGGGTGGTGGACAGTGTGTTGGTGGTATGGTTGAGAATTTCAAAACAGTGAAACAGAGACCCTGTTCTCACCCAGGGATACTTTACCTGGGGTCCATGGACCTCCACAGGTCACAGGTGAGCCTCAGAGAGGGCCAGGAGCTTTTGAAATGGAATATTAACTATGAGTTGGTATGTTCATATTTTTATTGAGGGACTAATAATATCATATCATTAGATCTACTTAGGAATATGGTTCACTAAAATTATTAACAACTACCAAGCTATTCAAAAACCATCTTTTCATGACCAGGAAATTGATGCCCATGAGGGTGAAATGATTTCCCTAAAATCACAGAACTAACTTTTTGTTGTACAGCAGAGATTAGACTCCTGGTACCCACATTAAACCACAAACACTGTTACTGCACTTTACCCTGAGAGAGACGTTTAAGGCCAAACGTGTGACAGTTAGTTCATAAATTAACTAAACCAACATTAGCATGTTCCTTTGAAAGAGGTTCTTTAGATGCATGGTGTCCTTCAAAAAAAAGTGAGCTAAAAATGGGGAAATTGTATACTGTGTTGGATCGTCTTACTTGTACATATTAAAAAATTTAAAAAATTTTACAAGGGCAAATTTTAAAAATAGCTGTTGAATAAATGAGTGTCCTGCTCACGAAATGCCCTATTCATGAAACAAAAGTATAGCGGGAGCCTGCTTGTTGACTAGTACCATATTATTTACTGCTGGAATTGCTATAAATATTACTTGGCAGGGGGCAGGAAATCCAAGTTTTTATACAAGTTAAAGGCAGGAGAAGCAACCCAGGGAATGATAATACAATATATTAATAACAATGATAAAAATATTGGATTGATCACAATGTACCAGGCACAAGGCCCATTTCTAATAAATTGGAATGAAACATTGGAATAAGCAAGTTTTAAAGAATTGAATAATAAAAATAATATTAATTATCTTCAAGGCAACTTTGATACCCCCCTTCCAAAAAACACATATGCATTCATCTTTAGTAATTACTTCAGCATTAGCTATACATTTTTCTTTTGTTGATAGTTTTCCTTTGAAAACTCAGTTAATTCCAACTGAATTAACAGGAAAAATATTTTTACCTAAGTCCGTTAATGCAAAAAACAACCACATGGGTAAAGCTTACAAACATCAGGAAAGTCAAAAGTAATAACTTGAGGTCAAAGGCAGTAGAAGTGGGGTCTTCTTAAAGCTGAACTAAGTGTCTGCTCTTAGGTTGCTGCAAGAAATTTAGGTTCTCCACCAACATGTCATGTGCATTTCTATTTGTTCTTAGCACTTACACAAGAAATAAGCAATTAATCCTTCTGATAGTTTAATCAGACAACTCTCAGGGCAACGGAATTTGTGTCCTGGAATAGGATTTTGACAAGCTGATGACTGAGGAAATCTAACATGACCTAATTGTTTGGTGTGGCTTGGTACTTGTGTCCCAGGAACAGGCACCAGCAGCGGGGCCAGTGTGTTCCAGCCGATTCATATTCAAAAGCATCACGAGGAAAAGTTGGGTGAGCCAGCTGTTCTAGTGAATTTATGCAATACCACCACTGGGAGACCTGGTGTCCCCCACTGCTGTGGGTAGCTTTAAAATACCAGCAACAGCTGCCTAAATGTTCCCCAAGTGTTGTGAAAATAGCTGTGGAAAATGGCCCTGAGTTACTGGGGGAGATAGGGATGTCAAACCCAGCCTGCCTATCACATAGAGAGAGAAGGTCACTGTCTGGGAAGTGAATGGCCTTGGGTTTTGTCTGGCCTCTGCTTTAACAAAGTGTGTTCTTGGGCAAGGACTCTGTCCTCATCTCATCACTTTCAAAAATTAAGAGGTTGGGTAGCATCAGTGCTTTCAGAGAAGCTAGAGGGAATGAGAAATTTCCGTATTACTGCACTCTGCCCCAAGTCATCAGGACCTCTGAAAGAGATGAGGGTGATTTAAATGAAGCACAGTAAATAGTTAAGTAAGCTTTGGGGCGTAATGGCTTCTTTGTGTCTTCATTTTCCTTTAGCAAACTCATGTGTACATGAAAAAAATATTAAATGGACTCTACATGCATTTTTCTGTCTGCTACTCTGTCTTATGCCAGTTTAATGTTTTGACTCAAATCTAAGAAGGTAGAAAGAAGCTTTTCTTTCCTACAGTTTCTTTTCCCTGAGGTCCTGTAAGCCCAACCCCTCCATGTGCTTTCTGGGTTGTTTATTTTTAATTTTTCTTTTTACTTTATTTTCCTTTACAATACTGTATTGATTTTGCCATACGTTGACATGAATCCACCACGGGTGTACATGAGTTCCCAATCCTGAACCCCCCTCCCACTTCCCACCCCATATCATCTCTCTGGATCATCCCCATGCACCAGCCCCAAGCATCCTGTATCCTGTATCAAACATAGACTGGCGATTTGTTTCTTACCTGATAGTATACAAGTTTCAGCTATTTGTAAGGCCTCCCCAGACAGCCATTTTGCTTTTTTGCATTTCTTTTCCATGGGGATGGTCTTGATCCCTGTCTCCTGTACAATGTCACGAACCGCATTCCATAGTTCATCAAGCACTCTATCTATCAGATCTAGGCCCTTAAATCTATTTCTCACTTCCACTGTATAATCATAAGGGATTTGATTTAGGTCATACCTGAATGGTCTAGCGGTTTTCCCTACTTTCTTCAATTTGAGTCTGAATTTGGCAATAAGGAGTTCATGACCTGAGCCACAGTCAGCTCCTGGTCTTGTTTTTGTTGACTGTATACAGCTTCTCCATCTTTGGCTGCAAAGAATATAATCAATCTGATTTCGGTGTTGACCATCCGGTGATGTTCATGTGTAGAGTCTTCTCTTGTGTTGTTGGAAGAGGGTGTTTGCTATGACCAGTGCATTTTCTTGGCAAAACTCTATTAGTCTTTGCCCTGCTTCATTCCGCATTCCAAGGCCAAATTTGCCTGTTACTCCAGGTGTTTCTTGACTTCCTACTTTTGCATTCCAGTCCCCAAAATGAAAAGGACATCTTTTTTGGGTGTTAGTTCTAAAAGGTCTTGTAGGTCTTCATAAAACCGTTCAGCTTCAGTTTTTTCAGCGTTACTGGTTGGGGCATAGACTTGGATTACTGTGATATTGAATGATTTGCCTTGGAGACGAACAGAGATTATTCTGTCGTTTTTGAGATTGCATCCAATTACTGCATTTCGGACTCTTGTTGACCATGATGGCTACTCCATTTCTTCTGAGGGATTCCTGCCCGCAGTAGTAGATGTAATGGTTATCTGAGTTAAATTCACCCATTCCAGTCCATTTTAGTTCCCTGATTCCTAGAATGTCGACGTTCACCCTTGCCATCTCTTGTTTGACCACTTCCAATTTGCCTTGATTCATGGACCTAACATTCCAGGTTCCTATGCAATATTGCTCTTTACAGCATCGGATCTTGCTTCTATCACCAGTCACATCCACAACTTGGTATTGTTTTTGCTTTGGCTCCATCCCTTCATTCTTTCTGGAGTTATTTCTCCACTGATCTCCAGCAGCATATTGGGCACCTAATGACCTGGGGAGTTCCTCTTTTGGTATCCTATCATTTTGCCTTTTCACACTGTTCATGGGGTTCTCAAGGCAAGAATACTGAAGTGGCTTGCCATTCCCTTCTCCAGTGGACCACATTCTGTCAGACCTCTCCACCACGACCCGCCCATCTTGGGTTGCCCCACAGGCATGGCTTGGTTTCATTGAGTTAGACAAGGTTGTGGTCCTAGTGTGATTAGATTGACTAGTTTTCTGTGAGTATGGTTTCAGTGTGTCTGCCCTCTGATGCCCTCTTGCAACACCTACCATCTTACGTGGGTTTCTCTTACCTTGGACATGGGGGTATCTCTTCACGGCTGCTCCAGCAAAGCACAGCTGCTACTCCTTACCTTGGATGAGGGGTATCTCCTTACCACTGCCGTTCCTAACCTTCAACGTGGGATAGCTCCTCTAGGCCCTCCTGTGCCTGCGCAGCCACCACTCCTCGGGTGGCTCCTCCCAGCTGCTGCCCCTGGCCTTGGGCTCAGGGTGGCTCCTCAGGGTCACCGCCTCTGGCCTTGGGCATGAGGTGGCTTCTCCCGGCTGCTGCCCTGACCTCGGACAAGGGGTGTCTCCTCCCAGCCACTGCCCCTGACCTCGGACGCAGGGTAGCTCCTCTTGGCTGTTCCTGCACTGTCATGGCCTGGCACACTAGGCCGCTGTCCCTAACCTCAGACATGTGGTAGCTCCTCTCGGCCGCTCCCAGTGCGCCGGCTCGTAGCCACCTGCATACTAGTGCAGCGGCTCGCAGCTGGCTTAGTGTGCAGAATAGCAAGAAGAGATAAGAAAGCCTTCTTCAGCGACCAATGCAAAGAAATAGAGGAAAACAACTGAATGGGAAAGACTAGAGATCTCTTCAAGAAAATTAGAGATACCAAGGAAACATTTCATGCAAAGATGGGCTCGATAAAGGACAGAAATGGTATGGACCTAACAGAAGCAGAAGATATTAAGAAGAGGTGGCAAGAATACACGGAAGAACTGTGCAAAAAAGATCTTCATGACCCTGATAATCATGATGATGTGATCACTAATCTAGAGCCAGACATCTTGGAATGTGAAGTCAAGTGGGCCTTAGAAAGCATCACTACGAACAAAGCTGTGGAGGTGATGGAACCAGTTGAGCTGTTTCAAATCCTGAAAGATGATGCTGTGAAAGTGCTGCACTCAATATGCCAGCAAAGCTGGAACACTCAGCAGTGGCCACAGGACTGGAAAAGTCCGTTTTCATTCCAATTCCAAAGAAAGGCAATGCCAAAGAATGCTCAAACTACCGCACAATTGCACTCATCTCACATGCTAGTAAAGTAATGCTCAAAATTCTCCAAGCCAGGCTTCAGCAATATGCGAACCGTGAACTTCCAGATGTTCAAGCTGGTTTTAGAAAAGGCAAAGGAACCAGAGATCAAATTGCCAACATCTGCTGGATCATCGAAAAAGCAAGAGAGTTCCAGAAAAACATCTATTTCTGCTTTATTGACTATGCCAAAGCCATTGACTGTGTGGATCACAATAAACTGTGGACAATTCTGAGAGAGATGGGAATACCAGATCACCTAACCTGCCTCTTGAGAAATCTGTAGGCAGGTCAGGAAGCAACAGTTAGAACTGGACGTGGAACAACAGACTGGTTCCAAAGAGGAAAAGGAGTACGTCAAGGCTGTATATTGTCACTCTGCTTATTTAACTTATATGCAGAGTACATCATGAGAAACACTGGGCTGGAAGAAGCACAAGCTGGAATTAAGATTGCCGGGAGAAATATCAATAACCTCAGATATGCAGATGACACCACCCTTATGGCAGAAAGTTAAGAGGAACTAAAAAGCCTTTTGATAAAAGTGAAAGAGGAGAGTGAAAAAGTTGGCTTAAAGCTCAACATTCAGAAAACGAAGATCATGGCATCTGGTCCCATCACTTCATGGGAAATATATAGGGAAAGAGTAGAAACAGTGTCAGACTTTCTTTTTTGGGGCTCCCAAATCACTGCAGATGGTGACTGCAGCCACGAAATTAAAAGACACTTACTCCTTGGAAGAAAAGTGATGACCAACCTAGATAGTATATTGAAAAGCAGAGACATTACTTTGCCGACTAAGGTCCATCTAGTCAAGGCTATGGTTTTTCCTGTGGTCATGTATGGATGTCAGAGTTGGACTGTGAAGAAGGCTGAGCGCCGAAGAATTGATGCTTTTGAACTGTGGTGTTGGAGAAGACTCTTGAGAGTCCCTTGGACTGCAAGGAGATCCAACCAGTCCATTCTGAAGGAGATCAACCCTGGGATTTCTTTGGAAGGAATGATGCTAAAGCTAAAGCTCCAATACTTTGGCCACCTCATGAGAAGTGTTGACTCATTAGAAAAGACTCTGATGCTGGGAGGGATTGGGGGCAGGAGGAGAAGGGGACGACAGAGGATGAGATGGCTGGATGGTATCACTGACTCAATGGACGTGAGTCTGAGTGAACTCCGGGAGATGGTGATGGACAGGGAGGCCTGGCGTGCTTTGATTCATGGGGTCGCAAAGAGTCGGACACGACTGAGCTACTGAACTGAACTGAACTGATATATATTTCAATGCCATTCTCCCAAATCATCCCACCCTCTCCCTCTCCCTCAGAGTCCAAAAGACTGTTCTATACATATGTGTCTCTTTTGCTGTCCTGCATACAGGGTTATCATTACCATCTTTCTAAATTCCATATATTTGTGTTAGTATACTGTATTGGTGTTTTTCTTTCTGGCTTACTTCACTCTGTATAATCGGCTCCAGTTTCATCCACCTCATTAGAACTGATTCAAATGTATTCTTTTTAATGACTGAGTAATACTCCATTGTGTATATTTACCACAGCTTTCTTATCCATTCATCTGCTGATAGACATCTAGGTTGTTTCCATGTCCTGGCTATTATAAACAGTGCTGCGATGAACATTGGGGTACATGTGTCTCTTTCAGTTCTGGTGTCCTCTGGGTTTTATCCTGTCCTCTGGATTGAATAGTGTTCCCTCCAAAGTCATGTCCATCTAGAATCCCAGAATGAGACCTTATTTGGAAATAAGGGCTTTGCAGATATGAGTTAAGGCGAGAGTATACTAGATTAGGGTGAACCCTAAAGACAATGACTGGTGTCTTTATAAACAGAGAGGAGGATTTACAGAGACACAGCTACACAGAGAAGAAGCTGGTGTGAAGAAGAAGGCAGAGACTGGAGTTAGTGGCTACAGAACAAGGGCCATCAAGGATTGCCAGCAATTACCAGAAGCTGGAGGAGGTGAGAAAGGATTCTTCCTCACAGCCATTTAAGAGAGCATGGCCCTGCCAACACCTTGATTTGGGACCTCTAGCTTCCAGAACACTGAGAAAATACACTTCTGTTATTTCAAGCCATGTCATTCATGGGGCTCTGCTATGAGAGCCCTAGGAAGCATAGAGATTTTGTTACCAGGAGTAATTCCTTTAGAATTTCATGTCTGTCATTACCATCCCTTGCAGCTTCCATTTATCCTTTTTGAGCTCTTGCATTTCTGTTTTCATTCTTGCTTAACTTGTTCTGATCTAAACAAAATTTAACATTCTCAATCTTGGTTTGCTTTGATGGTCCTTTGATTAAATTATCCCTCACCAGTCAACAACTTGTTTTCTTTTAAACATTACATACTTAAATATAGTCCCCCATAACTATCACTTCTCTTACCAGTTTTTAACTCTTGTGGCTGGTTGTTCCAGGCCTTTGTTAATTTGGCTTCTCTCAACTTATCAGACCCCTTCACATGTTTGCTCCACTCCGACCAGACGTTTCTACCTTGAAGACTTTGTTCATGTTGTTTTATTTCTTAAACGTCTGGGAGCCCCTGGCAGCCCCTTTCTTTCTCTTCTCCCTGTCTCTATCAATCCTACTTTGCTTTCAAGACCAAATTCAAGGGCTGTCTCCTCTGTGCAGATTTTTCCATCTTCTCCTGAATACACTTGTTAATTTTCTGAACTCCTTTTATAATTTTAGTCACCACCAACTTATGTATGCTGTTGCTCACTCATGATTTTGTGACTTCTTTTAGCCTAATTTGATTTCAAGCAGTTTAATATCAAAGACTATGCCTGTATATCTTTATGCTTTTACATCCCCTCATAGAGGGTGGAGAAAAAAACAAAGATCATGGCATCTGGTCCCATCACTTCATGGAAAACAGATGGAGAAACAATGGAAACAGTGGCAGAGTTTATTTTTGGGGGCTCCGAAATCACTGCAGATGGTGACTTCAGCCATGAAATTAAAAGATGTCTGCTCCTTGGAAGAAAAGGTATGACCAATCTAGATAGCATATTAAAAAGCAGAGACGTTACTTTGCTTACAAAGGTCCATCTAGTCAAAGCTATGGTTTTTCTAGTAGTCATGTATGGATGTGAGAGTTGGACTGTGAAGAAAGCTGAGAGCTGAAAAATTGATGCTTTTGAATTGTGGTGATGGAGAAGACTCTTGAGAGTCCCTTGGACTGCAAGGAGATCCAACCAGTTCATCCTAAAGGAAATCAGTCCTGAATATTCATTGGAAGGACTGATGCTGAAGCTGAAACTCCAATACTTTGGCCACCTGATGTGAAGAACTCTGTCTCTCTCTTTAGTTGCTAAGTACTGTCCAACTCTTGTGACCCCATGGACTGTAGCCTGCCAGGCTTCTCTTTCATGAGATTCTCCAGGCAAGAATACTGGAGTGGGTTCCCATTTCCTTCTCCATTGAAAAAGACCCTGATGCTGGGAAAGATTGAAGGCAGGAGGAGAAGGGGAAAACAGAGGATGAGATGGTTGGATGGCATCACCGACTCAATGTATATGAGTTTGAGCAAGCTCCGGGAGTTGGTGAAGGACAGGGATGCCTGGCATGCTGCAGTCCATGGGGTCGCAAAGAGTCAGACACAACTGAGCTACTGAACTGAGCTGAACTGAACTGATAGAGGGTGGAGTGATGAACATACACTAAGATTTAGAGAAATTCACATCCATGAGTTTTGGGGCAGTCGTGGGATATTCAGCAAACATAGCCAGTGATTTCTGTAATGAGAGAATGTGCTTAATCTACTAAAATTCTCCAAGGGGGTCAAAAGCATGCAGACATAATTTCTTTAACCTTTCGAAAAATCTTGACAAAGTTCCACACTAGAGGTTATTTAAAAATAAAAATGAGTCATGATGAGAGTGTGGGGAATGTTTTGTCATGGCTAGGGAACTGGCTTACGGAGCGGAAACAGCCAGAACCAACAACTCTTCTAGTAACGAATTCCATATGTTTACAACCTCCTGTCCAAACAGAATGGACCCTTCTCTGAATGGGGGGTTGGTATGGCAGGGGGCCCAAAATGGGGCATGGCTAGACTTCTTTAGCATATTTTGGAAGAGAGAGTTTACTGTGACATTTTTCTCAGAAGCACAATGCCAAGTCCAAAGAGGGAAAACTCTAGAAGAACTTGAGAGCATACATGTCATCAAGGAAATGACTGGTGAGTCTGAATGCTGGCAATGATCTAAGGGAACGTGTTAGAGAAAAAGCAGGACATGCTAGGGGGTGATGAGTCCTGAGCTACCTGTTACCACCAAGCAAGGAACGAAGACACTGGTTTCTCTAACAGGCTGAGAGTTTGGCACCTCTTCAGATATTGCCATTAAAAAATTTGATCAACATTTACTTAGAAGAAAGTCCAAGGGCTGCCCTGCAGGAAGAGCTGAGAAGGTGACAGCTCTCAATCTCTTTTTCTGTTGTCCTGAGAAATTCAGTTCCTCCCCAAAGTTGCATGTTCACATCAGCAAAACCAAACAAGAACTCTGCAGTTGACCAAACTCACCTTCTCTTCCTGGGCTTCCCTGGTGGCTCAGACAATAGTCTGCCTACAATGCAGGTGACCTAGGTTGAATCCCTGGGTTGGGAAGATCCCCTGCGGAAGGGAATGGCCACCCACTTCAGTATTCTTGCCTGGAGAATTCCATGGACAGAGGAGCCTGGTGGGGCTACAGTCCATGGAGTCACAAAGAGTCAGAATCAACTGAGCAACTAACACTCTCATTTTCACCGTCTCTAAGACTGTCTACTACTCACTACTCTAATACAACTCTTGGGCTTGCACCTCCTCACTCATAGATATATTGGTCTTCCAAATGCACTCCTATTTGGTAAGAAGGCAACTTTACTATACAAACAGTTCCCTGTTGCTTAAAATTAATCTTAGGAAGAAAGCAGACTGTACATCAATCTGAAAGAAAGGATGGTCAGAAGGAAAGGACTGTTTTGGAGGAATGTGATTTTCACCTTAAGAAAAAAATTGGTATCTAGAGTGCTAACAAAGGTGCTGGGTGCCTGAGTCTAGTAGACTCTGTGCAAACATTGCCAGGGCCTGGTGATACATGGATGGGCAGCAGTGGGGCTGGGTGATACAGCTTTTGCAGTTGTATATTTTACAGCTGCTTCTTTCAAGTGTGGAAACTTCTGTAACAAGGAATCACAGCAAATGTGAACATTTTAACCTGCAGCCTTTCATCTTCCTATAAAACAGAATTTAAACAGAAAACAAGTGGGCGTGAAGCTAGTCTTATTTTAGGTGTAAGACCATCTGCTGGTACAGCCGAGATTAGAACAGCTCGCAGGAAAATCATGATTTTGAATTAAACAGACAATAATGACTCTTCTGTTTAGCAACCTGAATCCATAAAGCATAAGTCATGCTAGGCTGAGAACCAGACTGGGATGGAAAAGGGCTACCTGGACAGCAAAAGCAGCACTTTTTCCTTTTCTTTCTCTCTTTTTAGTTTAAAGAAGTTATGTACAATGATAATAGACAAGAACAACAACAAAAAAGGCAATTTAACAACAATAAAATAGTATAGATAATAGAAGTGAAGAAAAACAAGCGGCTGAATCTATGGTAGTGAGCAAAGAAAAGGACCCTGCCTGGGCCCTTGTGATGAGGGAGTTTGAATCAGGGATTCAGGGAAAAGAGGGAACAGAGCAAGAAACAGATCCCATGTAGTGACTTGACTTTCAGGATGGCATCAGAAAGGACTTTTTTTTCTGTCAAGTGCCATGAACAGATATTGTAGGAAAGGACAAAACATTAGAAAGAATAATTAATCTTTCCAGTTGAAAGGGATTACATTAGGAGTCTGCAAACTCCTGAAAGTAAGAGCTATAGAGTGACTTTGGTACAAGGACAGTTTACATTTAGAGTAACTGCAGTGTGATGGTCAATGTGGGTGCACCCTATTGGACAAGGCTCTGCCCCAGCCTTCAGAGAACTTACCACGGAACCCCTTTGGAAGAGAGGCATTCATAGGCAGAGGGGCACTGGCAGCTATTCTCATCATTCTCCCCTCTCCCCTGGTCAGTCTTCAGTTACAGCTTAAGTCACACTGCCTTATGACTGCCTGTTGCCTTGTGGGCATCACGAAATCATGGATTACATTTTGTTTAATACATACTCATTGGATACTTAATTAGATAATTGAACAAGGGACTTTCCTGGTGGTCCAGTGGTTAGGCCAATGCAGGGGACATGGGTTCAATCCCTGATCCGGGAAGATCCCACCTGCTGCTGAGCAACTAAGCCCTTGCACCACGACTACTGAGCCCACACCTCAATGAGAAGCCTGTGCACTTCAGCCAGAGAGTAGCTCCCATTTGCCACAACCAAAGAAATCCTACTCACAGCAATGAAGATCCAGTATAGTCAAGATAAAATTAAAGAAATATACACTCACTGCAAGGAAATAATTGAATGCAAGTACTTGCCCCACAAGGATTTGAAATACTGTACAGAAATACTTAAGAGTGACAGTGTAAAAGTAAATAAATGCAGAAACAAAGAAGTGGCAAAATTGGGACAAAGGGAAATAGGTTAGTAAAAGTCAGGGATATTAAGGAATAATTAGAAACTCAGACTGGATTTTGAAAAGTGGATGGAGGCGTTCTATGCAGAGAAGTGAAGTTGAAAGTATTCTAGGCTGACAGTTCTGGTATGTGGTGTGTTTGGAGAACTTGGGGCAGGAGTGGGTGATAAGTGGAAGGGGTTGATGGTCTAGAGATGCAGGTGGGAGCTCTGTCATGGAGGGCTCTATGGAATATGCTGTGGGGTAGCATTTTATCCTGAAGAAACTGGGAGCCCCAGAGAATCATGGTTGGATCTGTGTTTCAGAACAGGGCACAGGAGGGATTAGAGCACAGATTGTGGAGTCTGGTCAGATCCTTTTAAAAATCTCAGCTCTCCTCAAAATCTCACCATTTTCCCTATGAAATGCAGGAAGTAACCTTGCCTCTTTTCCTATTTCAAAGTGAAAAACAAGAACCATATCACAATGATACCCACCTCCATCACTCCTAGTCAATGGAAGAGATAGTTATTTTCCTGATAAGAGCTCATAATATTGCTTAACCATGTGGCGTCCTCTCTTTTGTAACGTTTGCCCCTTCTCTATCCTGACTTCTTTTCCTTAGCCAATAAAATGTGTCCTTTCTCAGACCCTAGATTCCTCTGTAGCCATTTCTCTACCCCGCCCTTTCTTCAACAGTTAAGTTGCTACAGCTTCTTCACATTCACAGCCTGCATTTCTTCTCTTCTAACTCACTTTTCAATTTATCTCAATCTGCATTTGATCCCAAATTGCTCTTGCCAAGGTTCCAGTGATCTTCCACTAGCTAAGTTGAAAGAATATTTCCATTCTCACCCTGTTCAACACCAGCATGGCTTTTGAACCAGCTGGCTGCTCCCTTCTTGAAACTCTTCTTTCATTTTCTTTTTCTTTTTCCTTCCATGTAGAAGATTTTTTTATTATATTCTCTGGCTTTTTGTGAGCTTGGAATCCTATGCTTGAATGTGCTATAAGATATGCTAAGAAATGTTTTAGGGTAGAAACAATATGACTTCAGATTAAAATCTTATCTGTGCTAAGAAATTACAAAAATGGAAGTAAATAGAAATGACATTATTTCCTTAGTTTGAAATGCTTCAAAAGATAACTTACTGTCTGATGCAAAAATAGTAATAAGGTACTATGGATTTTATGTAGTATTTAGAATTACAATATATGATAATAGTAACAAATATGAAAGCAAAAGCAATGTGTTTCTAAATTTACTATATGTGAAGTAGAATAACAGATGAATATGTATGTCTCTATATATTAAGTTTATATATCACGTATAACATTACATATCTATTCATGACACTAAAATCTACTAGAATGGTCTCTAAACTTATTTCAGTATCTTGATAAAACTGGGAGAAAAAAAAAATTCTTGTCTTGTCTTTTAAATGTGCAAGTTTTCCAGAAATACTTATCTGGGCCTCAGAAAAGAGATTACAGGGACATATTTGGGCATCATTAGTACATAGATCTACATGAAGTCACCATCTGTCTGTGTTTACTCAGTCACGTCTGACTCTTTTCAACCTTATGGACTGTGGTTCACCAGGCTCCTCTGACCATGGAATTTTCCAGGCAAAAATAATGGAGTGGGTTGCCATTTCCTCCTCCCGTGGATCTTCCTGACCCAGGGATTGAACCCAGGTCTCCTGCACTATAGGCGATTCTTTCCCATTTGAGCCACCAGGGAAGGCCTGCACCACCATGGATCTATATGAAGCCAACACAGAGATCACATACAGTAAGGAAAGAACATGAATAATGACAAATCTTAAGGAATGTCAATATTTATGATGTTGGGAGAAGAAACCAGGGAAGACAAAGACAATGCAATCTAGAGAGTACATAGTGATGCACTGGAAAAACCAAGGGAGAGTTTCAAGAGGGAAGTGGCCTCTGTCCTGAAGGAAGGTCAAATAGAATAGTCCAGAGAGTCCACCAGATATAGCAAAAGTGCAGTGTGACCTTTGAGGGAACTATTTCTATAGAGCAATGAAAATAGAAGCTCATGTGTGTGGGTTACTGGAAGAAATACAGACACAAAATCCATACTCTATTTTCAAGGAACTTGGGCTTAAAATGGGAGGAGAGAAGAAAATAATTTGAGAAGCAATCCTTTAGGATGGCAGAGATCTGAACACACTTAAAAGCTCCAGGCAACCTTTGAAACTGGTGAGAATAACCTTACGACAAATAAAGTACTAGTTTTCACAGAGGTTATTAATAAACATAGTCTTCACAACTGCATATTCATTGAGTGAGTGAATTCATTCAGTTGTGTCTGACTCTTTGCGACCCCATAGACTGTAGCCTACCAGGCTCCTCCGTCCATGGGATTTTCCAGGCAAGAGTACTGGTGTGGGGTGCCATTTCCTTCTCCAGAGGATCTTCCTGACCCAGGGATCGAACCCGGGTCTCCCGCATTGTAGGCAGACGCTTTACCGACTGAGCCACAAGGGAAGCCCTTCATTAGAGAGTCATTTAAGTGGATGGAAGTACTAATAGTTTATAGGATTTGTTGTCAAGAATATAATGTGTTGGATTATAAGAATATCTTGTGAGAGTCAGGAGGTCTTGTGTGTGTGAATTACCTATGGGAGGCAGCATCCTAGATGCAAAACTCCCGGGTAAATGTTGACGTAGTAGACAAGGGCATGAACTTGGCATCTGGAGAAGCAGATCTTATCACCAACCATCAATTTAACCTCCTTAGATCTTTATTCTCTCATTTCAAGTTGGAAGGACTAATGAAGATGATTTAGTCTCTATAGGCATTTTCAAGGGTTCCTTTCCACTAAAAAATCTTGGTTGGTTTTCAAACTGTACTTCTCTGATTCCAAGATCAATGGACATAGTTTCCTGGATCTGTGAGATCCCAGTGAAAAACTCTAAATTTCATATTTTGATGACAAAAAAAGAAGTAAATTTGTGATCATTTGTATGATGAAATCATGGCTGTGGATTTCAGCACCTAGCATTTATTTATTTTATTTGAAAGTGTACATCTAGGTTGGCTTTTGAGCCCTAAAGGAATTTTAAGTGATAAAAAATGTTGGGAGACTTCTTCAGCTACCTAGGATGGTTTGTTCTATTTTAAAATCCATAACCCAGGTCCTGTGTCTACTGCTACATTCATCTTGAATTATTTTATCTGAATGACAAAACTTCACTTTGATATCAAACATTTTTCAACTAAAAGTCATTTTCATAAAGTAAGACTTTGATTTTATAAGTGATTTAATGCATTGAAAAAATGATGAGACACTGTGGAAATGACATATTACAGCAGAGTCAACCTAGAGGTCAGATGGAAGGGAAGAGATAGAAATTTAACCCCTAAATGATGTATTCCAGCCGAGTGAAGGTCCCAAGACCTTATAAGGTCAAGGACTTTGTAGAAATTTGGATGAAAAAATATGTTGCTAAAATGGAATCTCCACATCACAAACAAAACTACAGGTGTGCAGAATTCAAAAATCTTTGACACTGCACATACTACTCTTTTCATATTGAGAGGAGTTCAATTCAACAAATCAACTTCATTGTCTGCATTAAATGACTTTATTTGAATTGTAGTTCATGATTTCAGTTTTGCTTGATGGTCGTATAAGAGCTATAGGTATAGGGAGTTTGTACCTGGATTTATGCTTATAGATATTTAAGTAACATTTCAATTAAATACTATAGGCTCACATGTTTACCTTATAAAATTTTTTTTGCCTTCAAAAGATGTCTATACCTAAGGCTTGAAAACCTGTCCCTGGTTATATCTAGCTCGACATATTTCTGTAAATTCC
This sequence comes from Oryx dammah, assembly GCF_014754425.2. Lineage (NCBI taxonomy): Eukaryota > Metazoa > Chordata > Mammalia > Artiodactyla > Bovidae > Oryx > Oryx dammah. The sequence continues at coordinate 59,682,966 of NW_024070204.1, read as the reverse complement.
TTTGACCAAAGTGTGGGGAAGGAGACAGTATTGGTGGTTAAGAGATACTGGTGACACAGAGAAAAGCCTGACAATTATGGGGACTCCATACCCTGACTCATATCCTCAAACTAGGGAAAATCCACAGGGAAAGGCAGCATTAGAGCTCAAAACCAACTTCCAAACTGTTGGAGGAGGTCAAATGAATGGGGGCAGATGACCTTGGGACTGCCCAAATGCAGTTTAGGTTTTATGTATGTTCAAGGAATTGGGTAGCAAAAGTTAAACATGAGTCAGAAAACCAAAAGTGGTTTTCAAAAGGCCAGTTCAAGGCTGGAGCATAAATCACTGAAGCAGCCAAGAGGACATCTCCCAACATATTAGTAATAATCAGACCCTGCTGAGAGGACTAGATTCAGTGAGCAACTCACGAGTCAAGTGAGGAGGGAAAGCAAAGCCTGATGAAGACGGTATAAAATGAAAGAAAGTGGTAGAAAGAATATGAAAAGAAAATAAAGAAACCTGAGTTATTTTGCTTGGGGAGGTAAAAGAAAAGGATAAAAACTTATTTCTATTGGCTAGTTTGCAAAAGGGGAATCATATGAAGTTGGTGACCAGCTGTTCTCCATCTCAGGAAACAAAAACAACAAATGTAGGACACAATCCAAACTCTATGCATTTAGATTGATCACATTTAAGAGAAATGACCTTGAAGGAAGCTTGTGGGGAACTCACTGGCATTCTTGACAGAAGGGATTGAATACTGTCTCTAGGAGAACTTGTAAAACAGTTGAGGAAGTCTCTGCTCTTGCCAGAATGAACTCACAACCTGTGGGCCACTTCTGGGTATTGATGAGAGGGAAAAAGGAGAAGTCAGGAGATGACAAACGAGTGGATCTCAGCATGAGTGGAAACAGAGAGGACTTTTGGGGATGTGGTGGAGGAGCCCCAAGAATTGACTTAGAGAAAACTCACCCCCATAGGAATGGCATGAGTCAGTGACCCCAAGGCTGCCTGCTGAACAGGGAAGGTCATGTTTGAAGAGTTATGGGTGCAAGGAGCTGTTTAAATATTATGCTGTATTTTTTTTTTAATTAAGGTTCACACACAGCAAATTACTTTCAGTATTTGCTAATGCTTTCTATATCACGTCAACTCCTCCAGCAGCTTCTTCAGGCTCTTCTCAGCAAAGAGTTGGAAGGGGTTTTTTTCCCCCCAAGTTTTTAATTCTTTTTGAAGGTCAAAATGTTTCTATGTCACTAAAGAGCTCCCCAGAAAGAGCACTTAAAAAAAGAGGATGGAGGAAATGTACTGAAAATGTGCTTGGCCCTTTGCAAGCTAGGTTGAGAAATCTTTGCCAGTGTACCTCTATGGTTGCAGCTGTCATTTAACCATTTAACGAGTGGTGAGCTCACAGCTAGACCTGGAAAACAGCGACTGGAAAAGTAAACCACACTTTGGTGATGCTTTTCGTTCTTAGGCAACTGTTCTCAAGTTCATATGCTGGGCACAACTCTCTGAGGAGTTGAGAGAGAAATTCGTTTTATGAGGACGATTACTGTGTGAGGCATACCAGGAAAACATTGGAAAATGTGACTTTCTTATGACATTTGCTCTCCCTGACTTTACCATGAGGAAAATCTGAAGATCAATGAATTCCAATAAAGTAAAACCCACACCACCCCAAATGTCAACTTTCTTGAGACAGGAGTAAGTGTGAACCTCTCTCTGGGAGTAGATTTTCCATTTGCCTGTGTTTCATACTTGGAATTGAACTTGGGATGGGGAAAGGAGGAAGATCAAGGAAAAGCTATAATAACATTTTATGACCAAATCCTTTTGAAGTTGGTATTTTGAGTCACACTGAGGATATTTTTAATAAACTCAGATGTTGAGAAATGAGAAATCGTTTTTGTATAACTTGGGTCTGCACACTTGGAATTAAAAAGGAACAAATCTATCAAATTACTGAATAATAGTCTTAATCAATTAAATACTAGTTTAAGTGTCCATAATCTAAAATGATTTTGGACTTTCTGATGAGGTTTCTAGAGGGTTATCTTCCCCACATATTTAAATGTGCAGCCACAGAGATGAATGAGTGTCTTGCTAGTGGGTGACTGGAGAGACCTTACTTGTGTTATTGCTTCAACATATGAATGCAGAAATTGTAATGGAAAGAGCTCAGGACTAGGCATTAGCACAACGTGGCCTTGATTCCTCCTTGACTGGTTCATGTAATCTTCCTGTACATGATTTTTCCTGTATGTAAAAAGAGCGCTTCTAAGAATCCACTTGCCATAGCTGCCTAGATGCCCTCCACATGGCTCAGTCCCAGCCGGTCCAGTATTGGTCTCATCGCCCTGCCTCTACAGCTTCTTCTTCTTCCCGTGTCCTTGGTCACAGTGATGGAGCCATGGTTCACCTGGCCATCTAAAAATGAAGCTCTAGGAACTAACCCACCCTCTTGCCTCCCTTACTTCCTTTCTTTCCATAACTTGCCTCCCTCTCTCATTCAGGTTGTCACAAAATCTGACCACTTTTCCCTCCTGTCTTCTTACTCTTTCCCCTTCTCTGCAGCTCCCGTCCCAAAGCTCCTCCCTCAGGACAGGCCTGCATCTTCTCTGTGTTGCATTCTTCCCTCTGGACCTTCTCCTTGTCTCTCATCAGCTGACCTTCTCCTTGTCATCAGAGGGATGCCTCTAAAGTGGAGATCAGCCTGCCCCTCTGGGCTTTGTTGTTGCTCAGTCACTAAGTCAGGTCCAACTCTGCAACCCCACAGACTGCAGTGTACCAGGCTTCCCTGTCCTTCACTATCTCCCAGAGATTGCTCAGATCCATGTCCGTTGAGTTGTTGATGCTATCTAACCATCTTGTCATCTGTTGTTGCCTTCTCCTTCTCTCAATCTTTCCCAGCATCAGGGTCTCTTCCAATGAGTCGGCTCCTCTCATCAGGTAGCCAAAGTATTGCAGCTTCAGCTTCAGCATCAGTCCTTCCAAAGAATATTCAGGCTTTATTTTCTTTAGGATTGACTGGTTTGATCTCCTAGAAGTCCAAGGGAGTCTCAAGAGTCTTCTCCAGCACCACAGTTCAAAGGCATCAATTCTTCAGCACTCAGCCTTCTTTGTGGTCCGATTCTCATATCTGTACATGACTACTGGAAAAACCATAGCTTTGACCTATAGGGACCTTTGATGAAAGTGATGTCTCTGCTTTTTAATATGCTGTCTAGGTTTGCTATAGCTTTCCTTCCAAGGAGCTAGCATCTTTTAATTTCATGGGTACAGTCATTGTCCACAGTGATTTTGGAACCCAAGAAAATAAAATCTGTCACTGTTTCTACTTTTTCCCCTGCTATTTTTCATGAAGTAATGCGACGCTCCAAAAATCTTAGGATAACATTGCCTTCATAACCTAACTCCTGCCCAACACCATCCTTCAAAGTCTCACACAAACTGTGCTCTAATGACGCTGTACCTGGGCACACATTTCCCCCTGCCAGCAGTTTCCTTACCACCTTTCTGTGTCCGAACAACCGCATTCCATCTCTAAGATTCAGGGATTATCACCTCTCCTGAACCTTCTCATCTGTCCTCCTGCCCTGCCCCTTTCTGAGTAGAATTCCATCCTCTGAGCTACTAGGCCACTTTGACTTTTATAGCACTTTCCAGTTGTCTGTTTCTCCATCTGTCTTCGGTAGACATGGAGGGCAATTCAACATTTGTATCTTTTGTATGTGCCCTGGTCCCTGGCACACAGTAGAAGTTCAAGTGTTACTCCAGTGCATACAGGTAAAAGCAAAAAAGAAAAAAAAAAAAAAGGCAGGAAAGGAGGAGAGGGGAATGAAAGGAAAGGAGAAAGAAAAGAAAGTGAAGTCGCTTAGTCCTGTCTGTCTGAGCCACCAGGGAGATGGCTCCCTGGGAAGGAGGGAAAGGGAAAGAGAGAGAGAAACAAAAAAGGCAAGGGAGGAAGGAGCAGAGGAAAGAAAAAAAGTGGTGAGCAGTTTGGTCAAATTGGGTAATGAAATTTAAGACTGAGGAGGTAAGAATGTCTACCTTAAATGTCATAATGAGGAATTTGGATTTAATCCTCTGAGCAGTTGGGAGCTATTGAAGGTTTTTAAAATAAAGAGGTATACTCTACTGTTATTTAGAAAATTCTCTATATTTATTTATTTACATAAAATAAGTGAATAATTACTGTGATCTAGGAACTGGGCTCAGAGATAAATAAGATCTGAGTTTTATTCAAGTTTCATATCATCAATAAGGGGGCTTTCCTGATAGCTTAGTTGGTAAAGAATCTCCCTGCAGTGCAGGAGACCTGGATTCAATCCCTGGGTCTGGAAAATCCCTTGAAGAGGGAAATGGCAAACCACTCCAGTATTCTTGCCTGGAAAATCCCATGGACAGAGGAGCCTGGTGGGCTGCCGTCCATGGGGTCACAGGAGTCAGACATGACTTAGCAACTAAACCACCACCACAGTCAGTAAGAATAGATAGGAAGACAAATCCATGCCCTCTTTTGTTGGAGGCAGATGACAGAAGCAGGGAGGAAGCAGAATAGAGGCTCAAAGGAGAGAGTGGTTAGCTTTCCCTGGTGAATGTTGAAGCAGAGTCTTAAACAATAAGCTAGTGGAGACTAGCAGGGTGTTTACCCAATGGTGTCCCTCCTTCTGAGTGCAGAGCTGAGCTCTGTTTCTTAGACTTCCTTGCAGATGAGGTGGGGTGATTACTGAATTCTGGGCAACAGTATGTGGGGAGAAATAGACATTCCACTTCCAGGCTTGGCACTTAAAACCTCCCATAGATTTATAGGAATGCAAAGAGGGAGAGTGAGTTGATAAACTCTGAGGGTTGGCTTGCTTCTCTGGGCCCTAGTTAATCCCAGGATGGTAGCTGTGGCAGGGACCATGGTGTTCACAGAATACAAGCTACATTTTTATAGTGATAAGGAGACTGAGGCCCCGGTAGATAGACTGACTTGGCTATACTCTTGAATGGATTCCCAGAGAGCTAGGCCACAAGGAGTTTGCCTCATCAGAAGAATTGTTGGGTTTTTTTCTAGGCCTCAGGTGGTCAGTAAGTTCAGAACAGATCAGAAGAGTAAGTTCAGATCAATTGCAATGATAACTAACTACAAGAGTCTTAGACATCAGTCTTGCATTTTAGTTGATCTCTATCTTACTTTAAACTGTCCCTCCTCCTTCTCTTCACCCTCCTCCTCCTCTCTGCCATATCCTCTGCCCTCTCCTCTCCCTCCTCCATCATCGTCTAGCCCATTTCCTCATATTTTCATATTGTCAGTTATATGGTGAGAGGGCAAATTATAAGTCATAATGCCAAACAGACTAAGAGACCTCCCCTGGGACCAGCTGGAATCGCCATTACTGCAAGAACTATGGACTTTATTGTGGCCCTTTTCGGAGGCTCAGCAGAGTACTAAAAGCAGGCTTCAGGGACTTCCTTGGTGGGCCAGTGGCTAAGACTCCATGCTCCCAATGCAGGGAGCCTGGGTTTGATCCCTGGTCAGGGAACTAAAGCCCATATGCCACAACTAGACGAACCTGCATACTGCAATGAAGATCAAAGGTCCCACGTGCTGCAACTGGGACTCCAGTACAGCCAAATAAATAAATAAATATTTTTAAAAAGCAGGCTATAAGCCCTCCTTTCTAAGGAAATCACTTTGCCTGCAGGGGACAGAGAAGGGAGGCTTGGCCTTTCCTGGGTGCTGCTGCACTGGGATCCAAAGCAGCAAGTACTTCTGTACCTGTGCTTCCAGGTGCCTCCAAAGTGGTTGTGGCTGAATTTCACTATAACCAGTGTCTCTCATTTAAGTAAGCCTGAGACCTAAGTGTAGAACCTCTCCCAGGCCCAGAGAGGTCCTACTTGTGGGATTCAATGAAACTTGAGGTCTTTGGCCAGAGGCTGCTGCTTGCCTGTGTCCTGATCAGGAGTGGTTGCTCTCACAATGGTCCTGACCTTCTGCGTGCTTTTGCATGGCATAAGCAGATACTGCAACCACACTGTGATTCCTAATAATAATTTGTGAATAATTTGAGAGAGTAAACTTACTCTTTAAATTTTGCCAACAAAGGTTCATATAGTCAAAGCTATAGTTTTTCCAGTAGTCGTGTATGGATGTGAGAGTTGGACCATAAGGAAGGACCATTGAAGAATTGATGCTTTTGAACTGTGGTGTTGGAGAAGACTCTTGAGACTCCTTCGGACTGCAAGGATATCAAACCAGTCAATCCTAAAGGAAATCAATTCTGAATGTTCACTGGAAGGACTGATACTGAAGCTGAAGCTTCAATACCTTGGCCACCTGAGGCGAAGAGCCAACTCATTGGAAAAGACTTTGATACTGGGAAGATTTGAGTGCAGGAGGAGACGGGGATGACAGAGGTTGAGATGGTTGGATGGCATCACTGATTAAATGCACATGAGTCTGAGCAATCTTCAGAAGACAGTGAAGGACAGGGAAGCCTGGCACGCTGCAGTCCATAGTGTCACAAAGAGTCGGACATGATTGAGTGACTGAACAGCAAAGTTTAAACAGCCAAACCTATATGAAGACATCTTTCAGAAACAGGAAACAATTTCCCCCCCTTATTCACATCACAGTATTTGTAGACACACACTGGAATTTTCTTTGTAACATGACTATGTCAAGAATCTCAACCAAGTTCAATAAAATATGGTAGGGGTGGAGTGAGGATGGAAAGCAGACAGTACCAGGAATTAGAAGTGCAGTGGGTTTCTTTTGTTTGGGGAGGGGGTAAGCCTGGGAAAAATAGAGAGAGAGGAAACAGAGCTGGGCAGAGGAAACCTTTAGATGGAGATGAAGATCTGGCACCTTGAAAAGGAAAGGGAGGAGAGAGCAGAGCAGGGGGATCACAGGATACAACTCAGACCTGGTAAAGCTCAGTCAATACAATGCAGGTTTCTAGAGCCGAGGTGGCCAGGAGAGGAGTCCTCCTTTGGGTGGGAATGGCCAGATCCTAGTCCCCACTATGCTCAGTCATTGGCTGAGGGCTGCCCAGGAAGACCATGGTGTCAGAGTGAGGCTGGCAGATCCTGATGGCACTGGGCCTTGGAACTGGGGTATAATAGTGCTCCCTGAAACTTAGCAACAAGAAACCTCAGGCCTTCCTTCCTGAAGGGAAGTGCTCCTCCATGCTGTCCTGTGGGCTGGGGAGTGGTGGGTGAGCACAGAAAATAAGAAGGAATGATAGTGTATTTATTTTATCAAGACATTTTATTATCCTTTTTTTATCTTATACTAAAAGTAACCAGTAGATATGCAGCTGCATGGGGTTATTCATGCTCTTGTTCAGTAGAGTCTGACTCTTTGCGACCCCATGGGCTAGAGCCCACCAGGCTCCACTGTCCATGGGATTTTCCAAGCGAGAATACTACAGTGGGTAGCCATTTCCTCCTCCAGGGCTTCTTCCCAATCCAGGGATCGAACTCAAGTCTCTTGAGTCTCTTGCAATGGCAGGCAGATTCTTTACCACTAGCGCCACCTGAGAAGCCCCTACATGTGGTTATTGGTTACATTAAAATGCACTAAAGAAACATCAGAACTCCTTTATATTTTAAGAGCCTAGACAGTAGGAGTGGGATTATTTTACACTTACCCTGGGTCTAAAGCAGGGGTCTAGGGCATCACTGATTCAATGGACAAGAACTTGGGCAAATTCTGGGAGATAGTGAGGGACAGGGAGCCCTGGCAGGCTGAGTACATGGGATCACAAAGAGTTGGACATGGTTCAGTTTAGCAACTGAACAAGAACAGAGCAGGGGTCAGTGAACCGTGGCCCATGGCCCAAACCTGGCTACAGCCTGTTTTGGGGAATAAATTGTTATTGGAACACAGCCAGGATTCTACTGTATATTGCTACCTTCTCATGACAACAGCAGCGTTGAGTCTGGTCTGCAAGGCCTAACCTATTTTCTTTCTGGCTCTTTAAGGAAAATGTTTGCTGACCCCTGGTATTACCCGAGCAACACTACCCTCTGACTTTCCCCTCTGTGTGACTGGCGCTCCTCTCCATCTGATGACCTCTGAAGATTGAATTAGGAGAGTATGAAAACTTCTCCTAGACCGATCGATCCCGCACATCATTTCAATGTCAGGATGAGGTAAGGATAAGAGTAGACCACTTGGAACTTACTTTGTCACAACAGTCACTGCTTGAGGCTAAGACTTTAAATCCCAAAGTAATTGTTTATTACTGTGACTGAGTAACACATTCAACTGGGCTTCCCTGGTGGCTCAGATGGTAAAGAATCTGCTTGTAATGCAAGAGACCCAGGTTTGATCCTTGGGTTGAGAAGATCCTTTGGAGAAGGGAATGGCTACCCACTCCAGTATTCTTGCCTGGAGAATTTCATGGGCTGAGGAGCCTGGTGGGCTACATACAGTCGTGGGGTCCAAAAAGTCGGACATGACTGAGCGGCTAACAGTTTCACTTTCAATATGTTCAGCAACTGTTATTCTGCAGAGTTTAGATGATCAGTTTAGCTGCCAGGATTAGATTAGGTGGAATTTGGTGGATGGAATAGAGGCAGGGATGTAGAAAGAAGGTCTAGGTTAGATTTGATGCTTTAAGAGAGGGCCTTGGGAGTCTGGGATGGAGACTTATTAAGTGTGAAGTGTTTGGAGTTTCCCCGTGGTCCAATGGTTGAGAGTTTACCACTAGCGCCACCTGAGAAGCCCCTACATGTGGTTATTGGTTACATTAAAATGCACTAAAGAAACATCAGAACTAATGTAGGGGACCTGGGCTCAATCCCTGCTCAATCCCTGCTCCAGGGAGATTTCACATGCTATGTGGCCACTAAGCCTGTGGGCCACAACTACTAAAGCTTGCATGCCTAGAGCCCATGCTCTGCAACAAGAGAAGCTCCCACAATGAGAAGCCTGTGCACCACAACTGGAGAGTAACTCCCACTTGCCACAACTAGAGAAGGCCCTTGCGCAGCAATGAAGACCCAGTGTAGTTGGAGAAAAAGAAAAAAAAACTCTGAACTCTTAAAAAAGTGAAGAGATGAAATAACCATTGCCTGACATCAATCATATATGATGTCAGCAGGATGTGCATTCAGCAAGTATTTATTGAGCACCTGCTATGTGCCAGACCCTGCTCCGAGTGCTAGGAGATGCAGCAATGGACGAAACCGACAGACCTCAGTATCATGCAGTTTACATTCCACCGAGCGAGACCAGAAGTTGAGTCATCAAGTGGAATTTGCATAAACTGTGTACATATGTAGTCTGATGGATGGTGATAATTGCTAGGGAGAAAGGATAAAACAGGGAAGTGGGGTAAGATGTATCTGTGTTTGGGGGTTATGGGAGTATTGACATTTTATATGGTGTGCAGGGCAGAGTTCTTGAGAGTGTGAATAAAGAAAAGTTAGAATTTTTCCATGGGCACCTCATCAACAAAACACTCAAAAATTAAGACGAGAGAAAGAGATGAATGCTTCATATTGACATTCTAAAAGTGTTTCTCAGACAACACCTTTCATCTTGAATTTTTAAGAAATATGTTGTGCAGAAAGAAAATGAATATGAAACAGGACTGTTGTTATAAGCAATCATTTTTTTTAAACCTGTGGCATCTTCGAAGTAAAATGCAAAGTGACAGTTGAAGAGATTTGTGAATGTCAAACTGATAAATTTCAGGCCTATTGCAGCCTTGACTAGTGAACTTGCCTATAGCTTAAAACAAATTGAGGGTCTGCCCTTCTTAAAGGATTTCAGACATGAGTATAGGGTTCCTCGAAGTGTTAAAGTGCCGCACAATAAAAGTCCAAGCTATAAATTTTGCTGTGCTTCCCGGCTAAATGGACGCTTTGAGTGGAGACAGACTGGCGGGAGCTGGAGTAGTTATAGCTGTGATTTACCACTGCCCTATCATTCCATCCTACTGAGAGTCCTGAGCAGTGATACTGGGGCACACTGATTGGCTGCTGTGTAGAGAGTGAGACAGCACAAGTGATATCCAACCTCGGTCAGTCTATGGGCAATACCACCAGGACTTAGTGTGGTAAAGTCACATGGGCATTAGGAGATGATGGAATGGGACGTTTGCTAATAAATCTTTTGAGAGATTAGCCCTCTCTGACCCTCATTTGTTTCCAGGAAGTCCGGCAGAAGTGTCACTGATAGGAAATCACTTGTGAAAATTTGCTGTTTTTGCCCAGTACACTTGTGAAGGCCAATTTATAACATTTGCTTTGAATATTCCAGATCAGGACATCCATACTGATATTTTTTCCTTTATCCAAAGTTAGAACAGCTCAAATGAAGGTTGGCCAAACAAACAAATGAAAACATTTTATTTTTCAAAAAAAAACCAACTGCAGATGCTGGAGATGAATTTAGTCGGATATTGTGTGGTTGGAACATGGCTAAGGTCCCCACAAGAGCTGCATTTAATTCTAACTCCAGGCCTCTCAATTTGAAAGTAATGAATATATAATTGAAGTCAATAAGAGATTCTATGGCTGTGAGATTTAAAAAAAATTATTATTCAGTCTCTTGTTAGTTTTTCATCAGCTTTCATTTGGTATATTTTTTATTTACTTCGATGTTGGTAAATCTCTCCTAATGCTGTAATTATAGGAGTAAGACGGAATATATTTTGCTCAACATCTGCGAGGAAAACGCAGTGTTTGATTTGTTTCTTTTTTAATTTGCAGTTTGGAAGAGGTTGATTAATCTGCTGGTAGAGTCATCTGTTCTATCTTAAGTTACACCCATTAGAGTTTGTTCGAAATTCATGTCTGTAGTTAACTGAAATTTCTGGAGATTAAACGACTGCATGGGTATGTAACTATATTAAAGAATATAGTTTCACTTCTTGATTAATGAAGATGTTTCTAAATAGTGTACATGGACCACATTTTGAATGTTCTTTTGTGAAAAGAAATTTCATTCACTTGTCTATAGCTTGGGTCTTAATAGTCACCTTCTGTCATCTTGGCTTGTGGTGCCATACTGAGTCAGAATTTTAGTATTTATTTAAAAAATTCCAAATATTTGGTTCTTGTTAAATCATATCTTGGTTCAACTATCTTTTGAAGGGAAGATCTCCAGAGAGGAGTGTGTGCAGATAAACACGTGCTTACTCACCCTACCCCCTCTTCTATTGCTATTGTGCAACTGGTGTTTTGTATTAACCTTAGAATATTGGCTATTTGAGCCCATGAAGCCAAGCTAAGGGGCAGCTAACTCAGAAAGCCTCAAGGGGAATTTGCCCCTGCCACGAGAAGATTTCAGGGGTTGTGCCTGAGGCACTCCTGGAGACAAAAATCAGAATTTTAGAACTTTAAAACTATTCCATTTGATCTGACTCTTACAAAATGTGGAGAAAGGAAACAAAATAGAACTTGATTCCTAGTTACCATGATGATGAATTGAAATTAGTACCTGTGGAGAGGATAGTAAAACGAAAATAAACTTAGGAAAAGGAGATTAAGCCGAGGGAGAATATGAGTGTATTGGAAAGAACGGACAAGCTCTACAGGCAGTTCATCATTCTAGTGTCTAGTTGAGAGACAGATTAAATTTGCGCCCCTTTGGAAGACATTTTCATCTTCGTGCATCGGATAGGGGCAATGAGATTTTAATAATTTTAGGTGTATTTCTGAATTCTGGAAATGAGAATGCAATAGACACCCAATTTTCCAGATAATAGTCAGGCAGAGGTATTCTGATCACACAGGCTCAAACATTTCTAGGTTAAAAATAGTTTCTGGGTGTTAATGAGAGAATATGTATCAACCTAGTTCAGTTCAGTTCAGTCACTCAGTCATGTCCGACTCTTTGCAACCCCAGCACACCAGGTCTCCCTGTCCATCACCAACTCCTGGAGTTTACCCAAACTCATGTCCATTAAGTCGGTGATACCATTCAACCATCTCATCCTCTGTTGTCCCCTTCTTCTCCTGCCCTCAATCTTTCCCAGCATAGGGTCTTTTCAAATGAGTCAGTTCTTTGCATCAGGTGGCTAAAGTATTCAGCTTCAACATCAGTCTTTCCAATGAACACCCAGGACTGATCTCCTTCAGAATGGACTGGTTGGATCTCCTTGCAGTCCAAGGGACTCTCAAGAGTCTTCTCCAACACTACAGTTCAAAAGCATCAATTCTTTGGTGCTCAACTTTCTTCACAGTCCAACTCTCACATCCATACATGACTACTGGAAAAACCATAGCCTTGGTGATAAAATTCCAGTTGAGCTATTTCAAATCCTGAAAGATGATGCTGTGAAAGTGCTGCACTCAATATGCCAGCAAATTTGGAAAACTCAGCAGGGGCCACAGGACTGGAAAAGGTCACTTTTCATTCCAATCCTAAAGAAAGGCAATCAAAGAATGCTCAAACTACTGCACAATTGCACTTATCTCACACGCTAGTAAAGTAATGCTAAAAATTCTCCAAGCCAAACTACAGCAATATGTGAATCATGAACTTCCAGATGTTCAAGCTGTTTTTAGAAAAGGCAGAGGAACCAGAGATCAAATTGCCAACATCTGCTGGGTCATCGAAAAAGCAAGACAGTTCCAGAAAAATATCTATTTCTGCTTTATTGACTATGTCAAAGCCTTTGACTGTGTGGATCACAATAAACTGTGGAAAATTCTGAAAGAGATGGGAATACCAGACCACCTGACCTGCCTCTTGACAAACCTATATGCAGGTCAGGAAGCAAAAGTTAGAACTGGACATGGAACAACAGACTGGTTCCAAATAGGAAAAGGAGTCTGTCAAGGCTGCATATTGTCACCCTGCTTATTTAACTTATATGCAGAGAACATCATGAGAAATGCTGGGCTAGAAGAAGCACAAGCTGGAATCAAGATTGCCGGGAGAAATCTCAATAACCTCAGATATGCAGATGACATCACACTTATGGCAGCAAGTGAAGAGGAACTAAAAAGCCTCTTTAGGAAAGTGAGAGTGGAGAGTGAAAAAGTTGGCTTAAAGCTCAACATTCAGAAAATGAAGATCATGGCATCTGGTCCCATCACTTCATGGGAAATAGATGGGGAAACAGTGGAAACAGTGTCAGACTTTATTTTGGGGGGCTCCAAAATCACTGCAGATGGTGATTGCAGCCATGAAATTAAAAGACGCTTACTCCTTGGAAGAAAAGTTATGACCAACCTAGATAGCATATTCAAAAGCAGAGACATTACTTTGCCAACAAAGGTCCATCTAGTCAAGGCTATGGTTTTTCCAGTGGTCATGTATGGATGTGAGAGTTGGACTGTGAACAAAGCTGAGAGCTGAAAGATTGATGCTTTTGAACTATGGTGTTGGAGAAGACTGTTGAGAGTCCCTTGGACTGCAAGGAGATCCAACCAGTCCATTCTGAAGGAGATCAGCCTTGGGTGTTCTTTGGAAGGAATGATGCTAAAGCAGAAACTCCAGTACTTTGGCCACCTCATGTGAAGAGTTGACTCATTGGAAAAGACTCTGATGCTGGGAGGGATTGGAGACAGGAGAAGGGGATGACAGAGGATGAGATGGCTGGATGGCATCACTGACTCGATGGACGAGAGTCCAAGTGAACTCTGGGAGTTGATGATGGACAGGGAGGCCTGGCGTGCTTTGATTCATGGGGTCGCAAAAAGTCGGACATGACTGAGTGACTGAACCGAACTGAACTGACTAGACAGACCTTTGTTGACAAAGTAATGTCTCTGCTTTTTAATATACTATCTAGGTTGGTCATAACTTTCCTTCCAAGGAGTAAGCGTCTTTTAATTTCATGGCTGCAATCACCATCTGCAGTGATTTTGGAGCCCAAAAAAATAAAGTCTGACACTATTTCCACTGTTTCCCCATCTATTTGCCATGAAGTGATGGGACCAGATGCCATGATCTTCGTTTTCTGAATGTTGAGCTTTAAGCCAACTTTTTCACTCTCCTCTTTCACTTTCATCAAGAGGCTCTTTAGTTTTTCTTCACTTTCTGCCATAAGTGTGGTGTCATCTGCATATCTGAGGTTATTGAGATTTCTCCTGGCAATCTTGATTCCAGCTTGTGCTTTTTCCAGCCCAGCGTTTCTCATGATGTTCTCTGCATATAAGTTAAATAAGCAGGGTGACAATATACAGCCTTGATGTACTCCTTTTCCTATTTGGAATCAGTCTGTTGTTCCACGTCCAGTTCTAACTGTTGCTTCCTGACCTATATACAGGTTTGTCAAGAGGCAGGTCAGGTGGTCTGGTATTCCCATCTCTTTCAGAATTTTCCACAGTTTATTGTGATCCACACAGTCAAAGGCTTTGGCATAGTCAATAAAGCAGAAATAGATATTTTTCTGGAACTGTCTTGCTTTTTCCATGATCCAGCAGATGATGGCAATTTGATCTGTGGTTCCTCTGCCTTTTCTAAAAACAGCTTGAATATCTGGAAGTTCATGATTCACGTATTACTGAAGCCTGGCTTGGAGAATTTTTAGCATTACTTACTAGCGTGTGAGATAAGTGCAATTGTGCAGTAGTTTGAGCATTCTTTGATTGCCTTTCTTTGGGATTAGAATGAAAAGTGACCTTTTCCAGTCCTGTGGCCCCTGCTGAGTTTTCCAAATTTGCTGGCATATTGAGTGCAGCACTTTCACAGCATCATCTTTCAGGATTTGAAATAGCTCAACTGGAATTTCATCACCTCCATTAACTTTGTTCATAATGATGCTTCCTAAGGCCCACTTGACTTTGCATTCCCAGATGTCTGACTCTAGGTGAGTGATCACACCATCATTATCTGGGTCGTGGAAATATTTTTTGTATAGTTCTTCTGTGTATTCTTGCCACCTCTTCTTAATATTTTCTGCTTCTGTTAGGTCCATACAATTTCTGTCCTTTATCAAGCCCATCTTTGCATGAAATGTTCCCTTGGTATCTCGAATTTTCTTGAAGAGATCTCTAGTCTTTCCCATTCAGTTGTTTTCCTCTATTTCTTTGCACTGATCACTGAGGAAGGCTTTCTTATCTCTTCTTGCTATTTTTTGGAACTCTGCATTCAAATGGGTATATCTTTCCTTTGCCTTTTGCTTCTCTTCTTTTCACAGCTATTTGTAAGGCCTCCTTAGACAGCCATTTTGCTTTTTTGCATTTCTTTTTCTTGGGGATTGTCTTGATCCCTGTCTCCTGTACAAGGTCACGAACCTCCGTCCATAGTTCATCAGGCACTCTGTCTATCAGAGCTAGTCCCTTAAGTCTATTTCTCACTTCCACTGTATAATCATAAGGGATTATATACCTTGACAACCCCATTAGCAGTATGAGAAGCCAAAAAGATAGGACAATGAAAGAACTCCCCAGATCGGTAGGTGCCCAATATGCTACTGGAGATCAGTAGAGAAATAGCTCCAGAAGGAATGAAGGGATGGAGCCAAAGCAAAAACAATACCCATTTGTGGATGTGACTGGTGATAGAAGCAGGGTCTGATGCTGTAAAGAGCAATATTGCATAGGAACCTGGAATGTTTGGTCCATGAATCAAGGCAAATTGGAAGTGGCCAAACAGGAGATGGCAAGAGTGAACGCTGACATTCTAGGAATCAGCGAACTAAGATGGACTGGAATGGGGGAATTTAACTCAGATGACCATTATATCTACTACTGTGGGCAGGAATCCCTTAGAAAAATGGAGTAGCCATCATGGTCAACAAAAGAGTCTGAAATGCAGTACTTGGATGCAATCTCAAAAACTACAGAAGGATCTCTGTTCATTTCCAAGGCAAACCATTCAACATTATGTTAATCCACGTCTATGCCCCGACCAGTAACACTGAAAAAGCTGAAGTTGAATGGCTCTATGAAGACCTACAAGACCTTTTAGAACTAACACCCCCAAAAGATGTCATTTTCATTATGGGGGACTGGAATGCAAAAGTAGAGTAACAAGCAAATTTTTCCTTGGAGTACAGAATGAAGCAAGGCAAAGGCTAATCGAGTGTTGCCAAGAGAACACACTGGTCATAGCAGCACCCTCTTCCAACAACACGAGAGAAGACTCTACAGGTGCACATCACCAGATGGTCAACACCAAAATCAGACTGATTATATTCTTCGCAGCCAAAGATGGAGAAGCTCTATACAGTCAGCAAAAACAAGACTAGGAGCTGACTGTGGCTCAGATCATGAACTTCTATTGCCAAATTCAGACTTAAATTGAAGAAAGTGGGGAAAACCACTAGACCATTTAAGTACTAACCTAGACAGCATATTAAAAAGCAGAGACATTGCTTTGCCAACAAAGATCTGTCTAGTCAAGGCTATGGTTTTTCCAGTAGTCATGTATAGATGTGAGAGTTGGACCATAAAGAAAGCTAAGAACTGAAGAATTGATGCTTTTGAACTGTGATGTTGGAGAAGACTCTTGAGAGTCCCTTGAACTGCAAGGAGATCAAACCAGTCAGTTGTAAAGGAAATCAGTCCTGAATATTCATTGGAAGGACTGATGCTGAAGCTGAAGCTCTAATACTTTGGTCACCTGATGCGAAGTACTGACTCATTGGAAAAGACCCTAATGCTGGGAAAGATTGAAGGTGGGAGGAGAAGGGGATGACAGAGATAGTTGGATGCCATCACCGCCTCGTTGGACTTGAATTTGAGTAAGCTCTGGGAGTTGGTGATGGATGGGGAATCCTGATGTGCTGCAGTCCATGGGGTCACAAAGAGCTGGACACAACTGAATGCCTAAACTGAACTGAACTGAGGTACTAAGGGTTCTCGTTGCAAGGAGGGGAAAAAAACAGTTTCCTTTTTTCTCTTTTTTGTTTCTATAGGAGGAATGCTGACTAAATTTATTGTAGTAATGATTTTAAAATATATGTAAGTCAAGCCATTATGCTGTACAGCTTAAACTACACAGTAGTATTTGTGAACTACGTCTCAATAAAACAGAGGAAAAGGCACTGTGTCTGGCATCCAGATCTACTAAAACCTTGGTTTAACAAATGTAACAACCCCTCTGATCTTAATTAATTGTAAATTTCTGTTGTTGAAAACTCCTAGGCAAATTTAATGCAACTAGGAATAATGTAGGCTAGTTTTGATACCATTTATTGTGAATATGATATTTACTATGTAGGGGGAAAAGGCATTTTATGCATAAACATATCAACCTGAAATTTGGAAACCTTACCATTCATACAAGAGCTTCCCTTGTGACTCAGATGGGAAAGAGTCTGCCTGCAATGCAGGAGACCTGGGTTCAGTCCCTGGGTTAGGAAGATCCCCTGGAGAAGGAAATGGCATCCCACTCCAGTAATCTTGCCTGGAAAATCCCATGGACAGAGGAGCCTGGCAGGTACAGTCCATGGGATCACAAAGAGTCGGACACAACTGAGCAACTTCACTTTCACCACTTCTACAGATACATAAAATTGTTAAAGAGAAGAATCAAACGTACAATTTTGACAACTGTACTGTAAATGAGTTCCTTATGAGTGAACTCTATTCTTTTTCGAGTAGATGAAGATTTAGACAGTGACAAGTTTCAGCTTTACCCAGAGAAGAATACTCATCTCGTTATGGGTCCTTAGAAGAAGGCTCTAAGCATAAAATACCTCTTGGAGTGGGACATCACCCCACATATCTTTTTTTTTTTTTCTGCAGTCTTCAGTTTTTAAATGTTTTCACGTGGTATTAACAAAAATTCCATTTTGGGAGTAGACATTCATATCTTCTATGTTGCAACCATCTGCAGGGTGTAAACAAGGCAACTACTAGGTATTAACTCAAAGATGCCCACATGGCGGAGGAAAATGATGTTTGGTTGAGTGGAGAGAATGAATGAGTGACACGGAAGAGGACTTCAAAAAATAGCCTTTCGGGTTGCTCAGCTGATCTCAGGACTCTGCTCAATGGGCATTGTTCGGGACCATTTTAAAAAATGTCTCTGCTTGAGTGAACTTGAAAAAATGAGGGGCGTGTGAATGAGTCCAGATTCATATGTTTGTTAACTGAGGGGCAAATCCAGAAGCACAATCAATGTATCTTCTTCAGAGGTCAACGTGTAGCTTCTGAATTTTAGCCCAATTAGGTCAAAGTAGCTCCCATGTGGCATTCCGCTGCAGGCCGGGGCTGTGACTCATAGACCCTTCTGCTGGTGTTAACAATATCAGCTTTAAAAACTCTCTTTGACAAATGACATTAGAAAATGCATGTAGTGCTTGAGTCTGAACACCCGATGCAACAGTGTGTATCTGTACTGTTCTGGGCAATACCAAATGTAGTATTAACTTTCTGTTCCCCCAACTGGGCTTGTTGAAAAGGAGCTTGAGTAATCCCCGTCTCTCTTATTGCTCCCCCAAATGGCAAAACTTTTCTATAAAAATATTTGGTTCCCTTTCTACTGTCACTTCTGAATTTGATTTACTTTTTTTTTTTTTTTTTTTGGTCTCCAGACCTAATTTTTGGAGTGCAACTGTAGAATTTAACCCTTAAATATTTGGGTTGGGAGTCTAAGTCAGGTAGAGTGGTTCTCTAAGACATAGGGATAAAGCTGTGTGTTTTCTACTATTGTGGTTTGGGGGAAGGTAGAAGGGAGGGAGGTGAATACACTGAACCTGCTAGACCAAGGCCATCCGGGCATGAGGGTGTGTGCAGATGCAGACCCGGATGATCTTGAGTTGTTTAGGACTGAAAGACACCTGCAGAGATGCTGACATGGGCTCTCCACAAAGAGAGGAAGACACATCAGACCTGGACCTCCAAAGATACTTTAAAGAAGTTTTTCTCTTACTGAATTTGGGATGAGATGTTATGATGGGCAGAGCATCTCACGATTTGGTATCTGAATCATAAGAAACTTCAGTTGTGTTTGGTAAAGCTTGTATTTTAGAGCTCTTTCAACTAGACTTTATGAGGCTTGGAGATTAAAAGCCAGAGAAGTTCAGGAGAAAGTGTGTGACACAGGAAGACATGGCCCCCAGTGCCCCCCTACTGCTGGGTCAGCAGCTGGCACTGGGGAAGGCTAACCTTTAAGACCTTATTCTCTTTAGAGATAAAAAAAAATTAGCTGTGAAGGGGTAATAATTTTCCTTTCCAGCTCTACAATTTTTAATTAAAAACGTATTTTCCTGACTTCCTTTGCACATTACTATTCAAATGAGAAGATGCAGAACAAACTTGAGTGGGTTAGAAAGAGGTCCTGTCATTAATTCTTACTCTTCTTACCTTTACTACTCCTAATAAACTCACAGCTTGCTGAGCTCCTGCTGATGCTTCTAGATAGATGAGCACATTTTATTCAGTTGAAAACAAAAGGTCATTAAATGATTAAAATAAAATTTAGAGATTTAGATAAATTAACTGTTAACAATTTTTATATAGACAATCCCTTCTATATGCATACTATGTTTCAACAATTATATGAATAACATGTAACTATGTAATCATTAAAAAATTCAAACACTATTGAATGTCTCTCCCTTCTATCTTCCAACTGAATTTCCACACTCCAAAGCCAACCACTACTAACGATATAGTATGTGTATCTTTCAAACCATGTTGAATTAATTTACATGCATATATATATTTACATGCACATGTAAATTTTTGTATTTTGCACAATCCTTGAAAAGCTCAAGAAGTACAACTTTCAAATGATCACAGCTACCATCTTTTTGAAAACCCTCATTTTATTAGGGAACTAAGTTTATAATGAGGTCAGCTCTATTCTCCAGGAAGATGACATTAGTGAGATTTAATGAATTTTCATATCTTGGTTTTCTAAAGACTTGTGGAAAGATCACATTTGACTGGGTGGATTAAATAGTTATCTATTGAGATAACAACAGTAAACAGTGGTTTTATGGACCTAACACTATCAGTGACTTCAAAGCATGTTGTAAAGTTCACAACACATAATTCTTATTCACCACAAGTTATTTTTTAAAAGTCTCTGTGATGTCCTGATACATTGAAGCTTTAGGCTGGGGTGCCTGTTATTTTCTAGGAGCCGAGAATATCACAAAATCCTGTCTACTCTATTGTCAGACTCCAAATTCGGCTCGGTTCATGTCTTCACCAGAGCAATCTTCATAAGACAAGCTGCACCAGAGCTGAGATTGCATCTGCTCTAATCTTCTGTGTCACACCACTGAAAAGAGTGCCTAGTGCATGGTAAGTGTTCAATAGGAATTTGTTTGTTCAACCATATTTGTTTTACCAAATCTTCTGCTATACTATAAGCTCTTTGGTGGTATGGACTGTAATACTATCATCATGTAGTTCTACAACTCATATTAGAACATAATAGGTATGCATAACCATCTGCTGCACATTATCTAAAAAAGAAAAACAAGCAAATCAATGAAAGAGTAAGTATATGAATGAGCAAAATAGGGACAGGCTATTAACACCAGAAATGGAAATTATTGTTGACCAAGTGAACTTGCCTGGGCCTCAATTAGGAGTTTGAATTGCTTTTAGGGCTTTGATTTGCTTTTAGGGCCTGGCTCTTACTTTTCCCTCAGTTATCTTGGCATGTTATCTTTTCCTTTGCAAAGAAAATCCTGGGTTCTTGAAATATGATAAGGGATACCTAACAGATTCTTTTAAAGGAACTGCTCTTAAAAAGGCATCACTTTAGTAGTGGTTTGTTTCTAAGATTTCCAGCCTGTCCTATAGTTGACATACCAAAGGCTTATGTTTCATACCAGGCAAGATATGATCATTTTCATTTCCACATTCTTTAGATTTCCCTCTGAAATTTAGAGCCTGTGTTTTTGTGCCTGTATGTGTGCGTGTCTGTGTGCAGATTATCATTTTTTTTATACAGTTACTACTATACCACTGAAACTCCCTGATGTCTCAGTGGTAAAGAATCCACCTGCCAATGCAGGAGACATGGGTTTGATATCTGAGTGGGGAAGATCCCCTGGAGAAGGAAATGGCAACCCATTCCAGTATTCTTGCCTGGGAAATCCCACGGACAGAGGAGCCTAGTGAGCTATAGTCTATGGGGTCTCAGAGGGTCAGACACAACTTAGAAACTAAACAACCACCACCACCACCATTAAATTTGCTCCTGATGAGAATAAGAAAGAATTAAGGAAGCAAATTAATAACCTTACCAGGAAGATAGGAATTCCTTTTACCAAGGGGTCATATTAGTCTGAATCTTTCTTATCTATTCTACAATTTACTCCTAAAGAAGTTGCTACTAGAGGACTGTTCAAAACTTTTACCACCAAGCCAAGACAGCTGTAGGATTAGTCTCTTCTGTTAATTGCATTTCCATGTACACAGACCTTACCTTTTCACATACTTATCTAACTGCCTTTACTGAGAAGTAATTGTTTATTTCACATATTTTATTCACAAAAGACACGTAACTGCCACTTATATTTAATCAACATAGGCTAACTAAATTAACCTAATGAAATCAACATTTCAATTTTCACAAGAAATGGATGACATCTATTAGGATTTTTGAGATACTGAAAATAGTTTCAATATCTCACCTTTATGAACTTTTATGGACCGGGAGTCTAGCTATTCATAGGATTCCTTTAAGTTTTAATATCTTGAATAAGGAATCAGGAGGGGTAGGCAAAGAACATGAAAAAGAAACCATGGATATTTATTGAGTGATGACTGAAGTCATAGTCCTTCAGTATATATATATCTCATTCTATGTCTTCTAAGGCTTTATCCTTTCTGGATTAATGCTTTGTGATTTATTTGCTACTTAGAGTAATCAATGTGAGAGCGTAAAGCTGCATTTGTTGTAACCACATATTGTCATTTCAAATTACACGCCAGCCATATTTACAATAGAAAGGAAGACAAGTAGGTTTAAAGTGACAGTTAGATTAGACGTGGTGAATTTATCCGTCTACTGGCTGGGTCTGATTCAATATTTTTCTCTTCTGATTTATTGTAATGAAATATATTAGCATACACATGTTCTTATGGTACATTCCATGCAACCAGATTAGACTTATATATTAAATTTGGTTCTGTAAAGTGGAGGTAGAGTTAGTTTAAGTGACTGAAGATAATGCTGTGTTGTGTCATTTGTTAGTTGCTAAGCTAGTTTAGGAAATGTATTGGTGTTTAGTTTTATTTGGTATTTCATAGAATTCCATGACTACGGTGAATTGTGATATTTGAAGAGCTTGATGCTTAACTAATGTAGGACTCTATCTTATGGGCAAAAACCAATCCTGTTCTAGAATAGTTCATTAATCTTATTGGGAAATTTTAGAAAATCTCTGAGGACAATTGCTTTACCACAGATTTAGGCAGCTCATAGATAGTAATTGATGACACCAATACCACATTAAATGGTATCTATAAACCTCTTTGTAACTAGCGTTGCAATCCTAACTTCTTACTCCTTTTCTCTTCCTTACATACCAGCTCCCTGTTTTTTCCTATGTACCTGTTAAATATTTTTTTAATAAGTGTAAGTTCTATTTTTCTGGGTCTAGCTGTCTCAGGGGTAAAATTAAAATTCAGACAGAAACAAGTAGAGATGTAAAGGACTGAGATTAAAAGAAAAAAAAACCTCCAGAATAATCAGTCCAGGAAAAAAACTGAGGTGTATGCCTATCTGGCAAAAGCATATTTGGTAGTAGTGACAGAACATGGGTTGTTGTGTTCAGTTGCTAAGTCATGTCTGACTCTTTGTGACCCCATGGGCTGCGGCACACTAGGCATTTCTGTCCTCTATTATTTTCCAGAGTTTGCTTAAATTCATGTCCATTGAATTGGTGACGCTATCTAACCATCTCATTTTCCGATGCCCCCTCCTCCTTTTGCTTTCAATCTTTCCCAGTATCAGCACTCCTTCATAGATCACAGCCTTGTGGCAAAGGGGCTTGCATAACTCAGTGAAGCTATGAGACAAAACGTGGTCCACTGGAGAAGGAAGTGGCAACCTACTGCAGTATTCTTGCCTGGAGAATTCCATGAACAGTATGAAAAGGCAAAAAGATGCAATTATTGGAAGGTGACCTCCCCTCCGCCACTCCCTCAGGCCAAAAGGTGTCCAATATGCCACTGGGGAAGTGAAGTCGCTCAGCCGTGTCCGACTCTTTGTGACCCTGTGGACTGTAGCCCACCAGGCGCCTCCATCCATGGGATTCTCCAGGCAAGAATACTGGAGTGGGTTGCCATTTCCTTCTCCAGGGGAATCTTCCCGACCCAAGGATCGAACCCAGGTCTCCCACATTGCAGGCAGACGCTTTAACCTCTGAGCCACCAGGGAAGTCCCTTCTTTTGAAAAGAAGGATATCTTTTCCTTCCACTGGGGAAGACTGGAGGACAATTACTAATAGCTCCAGAAATAATAAAGCAGATGGGCCAAAGCAGAAACAATGCTCATTTGTTGATGTGTCTGGTGGTGAAAGTAAAGTTCAATGCTGTAAAGTACAATATTGCATAGGAACCTGGAAGGTTAGGTCCATGAATCAAGATAAATCAGCTTTGGTCAAGCAGGAGATGACAAGAGTGAACATCAGTATCTTAGGAATCAGTGAACTAAAATGAATGGGAATGGGTGAATTTAATTCAGATGACCATTATATCTACGATTGTGGGCAAGAATCCCTTAGAAGAAATGGAGCAGCCCTCATAATCAACAAAAAAGTCCAAAATTCAGTACTTAGGTACAATCTCAAAAATGACAGAATAATCTCTATTTGTCCCTAAGGCTAACCATTCAACATCACAGTAATCCAAGTCTGTGCCACAACCACTGAAGTGGAAGATGCTAAAGTTGACCGGTTCTATGAAGGCCTATAATATCTTCTAGAACTAACATGAAAAAAGATATCCTTTTCATTATAGGGGATAGGAAGTCAAGAACATGGATGGATCCAATTAAGTCTAACTTAATAGGGAGGGAGGATGGGGAAAGAGACAAGGGGCAGGGTAGGGTGGAATTCAAAGTGGGTGCCCCTCTGGTCAGCAGAGAGAAGTGTGATTTTTCTAAGAGATCTCTGCATGAGTGCATATCCCAGTTGACTGACACATTCCTTCCAACAATAACTGACCCTCAGTTTTAAAGTGCAGAACTCAAGGACTCAAGAGCAGCACATTCTGGATAAACTGGGAAAGGGATGAATTCAGAAAGGATGGACCCAATCAAAGGTCCCAAGCAAGAGCATTAGAGTGACACTGGTCTTGATTTCATCTTGGTTTAAGAATGATCATCACCTTATAAAAAAATACCTAACAGGCTCAAAAGTATGCTCATAATCACAAAACTCCTAATATTATTATAGTGCCTAAAATTCTTTTCCAAGTGCTTTTCCACATGTTATTTACTTTGATATTTCCAGTGCTCTTAGGGTATGAAGAACAAGTGTTGCTATCCCATTTTGTGGATGAGGGAGCCAAGGACCAGAGCAGCTGTCACACGCTCACAGCTACAGCTGCCACTAGTTGAGTGTTTAGACGGATGGAGCATGTTCTGTGAGCTCTGTTGGAAGATGCCATCCTGTGCAGAGGCCCTGTCCTTGTGTTGTCTTCTTTTTATAGAAGTCAGGGAGAGTAGCTCTCAAGTTGACCAACTCTCTGGATGGGCCTCTCTCCTTTTACAGGCCAGGGTGGGTAGCTGCTTGAGGATTTGTTCTTTACCACCCCTTCATTCCACCCCAAGCAGAGACTTCCTCTCTTGGTAAGAGAAGCCTGGCTCCAAGAAGTGGGCGTGGAGTTGCTGAAAGGAAAGTTCTGTTTGTCTTCTGGAGCCACATGGGAGATTATCAGTCATGGGTCCTCACGCACTTGCCGGCACTTTCCAATGAGTTTTCTGTGGCAAATACCCCCAAATGCTTTACAAAGGGAATAGCTTGCAGATGTGGGTATGATAACCTGCAAAGCATGACTTAAATGTAATAATTTTCTCTAGCCTGCTCTTAACTGTGGCGACAGAGTTTCTACTATGTCATTAGGGAAGGAATTTCCAAGTCTTGGAACACACTAAGTGAAGCTTCTGGCATCCACCGTTTTTAATGAAATTAAAAAGGCTTCTGACCAAAACGATGGGATTAAAATATGTAGGAATAGGAAAGAACTAAAACAAATGAAAGTCAAAGAGTGTTCAAAAACTAAAAAAAAGGTTTTTTGTTGCTATTGTTATTAAGCTTAGAGATAATCATTTTCTCTCTTTGTGCGTAATCCATTGCCTTTGCTGTTGTTGTTTTTGTTTTCTGTTACCTTTCTCAGTGAAATAATTGCAACTGAAAGGTGAGTGTTCAGTTTTTAGGTTTTCTTTCCCAGCCGACCTCCCTGGCCTTGCCTAGTAGAGCCAAGTAGGAAAATATCCACCGAACTTTAGGGATGGATGAAATTGAGTGATTATCCAGTTCAGTCTCCTACCTAACAAGGAGATTTCCTTTGTTAATCCTTGGTAAGTGGTCCTCCAGACTCTCTACCTTTCAAGACCTCACATTTGGACAGTTATTACCATAAGAATGCTATCCTGGATTTTCATTATTCATAGCTTTACCCTCTGAAACTAGATGGGATCAGTTTAGTTTTTTTCATATCACAAATATTTCATGGGGAAAAAAAAAACATATCTCCCTTATGGCCAGAACAACTAACAAGTTTTGTCTTACTTGCCAGTTCCAATAGATTGGATTGTGGCTGCCTGGAGGGCTGTGAGCTGTGTAAATGCCGTAGGAAAGAGAATCAAGATGGATTAACAAAGTCTGTTGTGGACAAAGGACGAGAGTGGTGGTACAGGTGGTGCATGTATTCAGACTTTATTCCTAAGTAATGGAATCACTGGGCACCCTTGATTCCTTCAGTCGTTCTTCATGTACCATCGTTAGAACCCTCACTCTCCTGGCTGATTTTCTCTGAACAATATTTCTCATGAAAGATAATTCCCAAAGGTGAACATAACGCTCTGAGTGTGGTCTGACTAGATCCAAAAACAAAGGGACTATGCTATCCATTAAAATACATTACATCAATGCAATCAACACCCGGGTCTCTTTCTGTGACTCATACAGAGCATGTGGCTTGGTATCACCTCTAGGTCATTTTCACATAGGTGTCAACAATGCAGTGTAATCTGAAGGGTTTCCACAAGGCCCCAACCACACCAAAATCTCTCTCCATTAGACTGTCTGGTGCTGTAGTCTCAATCTATGTGGTCTGACATCTCTCCATTAGAGGGACTTCTTTGGGTTAGACAATGTGGTTGGGGGAATGAGTCAAATCTAGGCTACTCATTAGGAATCACTTACACATTGGTGCAGAATAGCTTTTTCATTGATTCAATGAATATTCATGGATTGCTTGCCACGTGCTAGGTCTGTCTTAGGCTCTGGGGATAAGGCAATGAACAAAAGAAACAGAGCTTCCTGTTCTAATGGAGTTTGCACAATAATGTGAGCAGGCAGAGACTATAACCAATAAAATTCGTTATAATGATGTAATAAAATTAATAAAATAGATAGTAATAAATGCTTTGGAGAAAAAATAGAGCAGAGGAGAAAAAGGGGAAGTGGCAGAAGAGGACAGGTTGTGATTAAAACTCAGAAAGGACCTCAGAAAGAGATGAAGGAGGAAGCCATGTGGAGATCAGGGGTTGGGTGCAGGGAAGGACCAAAGCAGTGGCACAGCAGGTGGAAGGTTGTGGGAGCATCATTAGCAAGACTGAGGAGTAACTGGAAGCCCAGAGCAGCTGGAGAAGTGAGCAATGAGAAAAATAATAAGAAATGAGCAGAGAGAGAGGGGGGCCAGATTGTGTAGGCTATTGTAAGGGCCTGGGCTTTCATTCTAGATGACATGTGAAACCACAGGAAGGTTCTGAGCAGAGGAGTGACAGTCCCTGACTTTCTCTTGAAAGCATCCCTTTAGCTGATGTGTTGAGAATAGACTCCAGGTGGGCAAGGACAGAAGGAGGATAATTCATTAGAATGTTCTTAATCTAATCTGGCAGAGAGATTTTGGTGGCTTGGACCAGCATGGTAATTAAGGAGGTGGTAAAAAGTGGTCTTTTTATTAAAAAGCAGAGACATTACTTTACCAACAAAGGGCCATGTAGTCAAAGCTATGGTTTTTTCATGTATGGATGTGAGAGTTGGACCATAAAGAAAGCTGACCACTGAAGAATTGATGCTTTTGAACTATGGTGTTGGAGAAGACCCTTGAGAGTCCCCTGGACTGCAAGGGGATCAAGCCATCCAATCCTAAAGGAAATCAATTCTGAATATTTATTGGAAGGACTGACACTGAAGCTGAAATTCCAATACTTTGGCCACCTGATGTGAAGAGTTGACTTATTAGAAAAGACTCTGACGCTGGGAAAAATTGAGTGCAGAAGGAGAGGGGGATGACAGGATGAGATGGTTGGATGGCATCACTGACTTGATGGACATGAGTTTGAGCAAGCTCCGGGAGTTGTGATGGACAAGGAAGCCTGATGTGCTACAGTCCATGGTAGAAAAGAGTCAGACATGACTGAGAGACTGAACTGAAAAAGTGGTCTAAATCTGGATATATTTTGAAAAATAGGGCCTAAAGAATTTGTGGATGTTCAGATATGAGGTATGAGAGAAAGAAAGCAATCAAGTGACAGTGAGGTTTTTGAGTTTGAGCTTCTGGAAGAGCAGTGTTAGCAATATTGGTGTGGGGAAGATAGTAACTAGCCGAAAGAGGCAGGAAAATCTAGAGTTTAGACATCTGAGTGAAGGTGCCAATTAGGCAGTAGGACCTATTAGTTTGGAGTTCAGGAAATCAGTGTAGACTGGAGGTGTATACATTTCTCAGCATATAAACATCCATTAAAGCCTTGAGGCCAGGTGAGATCAAGGGAGTGAGTACAGTTAAGATGAGAAGACAAAGGACTGAGTCCTAACTACCAGGTCAGGTGGATGAGGAGATCAGCAAAGGCATCCAAAAAGAAGTGACCAGTGAATAGAGAAGAAGTCATGACAGGGTGGGGTTCTGGAAGTTGAGAGAAGAAAGTGTATCCAGGCAGAGGGAACAATGCATGCATACTAAGTCACTTCAGTAGAGTCCGATTCTTTGGGACCTGGTGGACTGTAGCCTGCCAGGCTCCTTTGTCCATGGGATTTTTCAGGCAAGAGTTCTGGAGTGAGTTGCCATTTCCTTCTCCAGGGAATCTTCCTGACCCAGGGATTGAACCTGCATCTCCTGTGTCTCCTTCATTGCAGGTGGAGTCTTTATTGCTGAGCTATCAGAGAAGCCAGAGGGAACAATCCATGGTGTCAAATACTCCTGATGGGTTAAGCAAAAGAAGGGCTGGAAATCACTTCTAGATTTAGGAACTTTGGGGGTTGCTGGTGACTTTGAAAGGGCAGTTTTGGTAAAATGTTTGAGACAAAAACTTGATTAGAATAGACTCAAGGGAGAATGAAAGGAAAAATAACTGGAAATGACAAGTATAGACAAAGCTTTTAATGAGTTTTTCTGTAAAAAGAGCATAGAAATAGAGAGCAAGTGGAACTGTAGCTAGAGGGGGAGGTGAAGTCAATAAATTATTTTTAAGATGAGAAAATTATAGCACTCCCCCCTGCTTGATGGAAATGACCTAGTAATGAGGATTTTTCAGTTTAACTGTTTATCCTCAGAATTTAGAATGGAGAAGACCCAGGACAGTATTCTTGATGGGAGGAAGAAAGTCTGATTCTTGGAATATTCTACCAAGTAGGCAGTCTGTTTTGGAGAAAGCAGCCCTTGGGAAGCTGGGTTTGCAGGATGTCAGCACAAGTGTACTGGTGTGGATGGGATTGTGTGTGACAGGGAGTGACAGTTGGGTCCCAAAGACACCTCTCTCTACTTCATCCCAACGTAAGATCTTCCTTAAAAGCACAGAGATCAGATGAAAGTCCACTCTAACATGTCCTATATTGAATTTATGTTTCTACTCATTTTTGGTTGTCTTTGCTTTTTCAGTTAGTCAGTCAAAATGTATTTGTTAAATATCTCCTAATCTCAATCTAGTTTCCCCTCTTGTCCAATTCATTGTTGAGTATTAGCTTCCTCAGACACATGATAAAAGGTGGTTTTCTAAAGTTCTCTTTATTCCTACTTTTGGTTTCTCCCCCAATTCCTCATCTGATTCATTTCTCTTCTTTCAAGTGTAAGTCTCAATGGGACCGAACAATGAGCACCTTATCATCCTCCCTGCTATGTCTATGTTACGTGAGACCCACCTAGTTATCCAGAGTTGGGATGTCTTTTAAACAGGTAGCTCCCCATGGGAGAAGAGGGCACATTGCTTCTACCCACATACCCATCCCTCTGTCTATCCAATTAATATTTATCTAGTACCTGTGAAAGTGTTAGTTGCTCAGTCATGTCTGAATATTTGTGACCCCATGGATTGTAACCTTCCAGGCTCCTCCATCCGTGGAATTCTTCAGGGAAGAATACTGGAGTGGGTAGCCATTTCCTTCTCCAGGGGACCTTCCAAACCCAGGGATCAAACCCGGGCCTCTCACGTTGCACACAGATTCTTTACAGTCTGAACCACAAGAGGAGACCATCAAGTACCTAGTCTGCACCAAGCATTGTTTCTGGCACTTGAAGCTTCAATAGCGAACAAGACAGACATGGATCCTTTCCATAGAAGTCTTACAGCAGAGGAAAAAGACAATAAGTAAAATTGAAGTCCAAATTACTATGATACGTGCAACAAAGAAAATGCAAGAGATGTTGGGACATAACATGGCATGCAAAGAGAGGGAAGGCATCTTCTTTAGATAAGGTGCTCAGAGAAGTCTTCTGCATTTATAATCCGTTCACTAATTCCCGTCAGAAGTTAGGAACAGGACTCTGTATGGTGTCCATTGCATTATTTTCCCCTAGGTGCTTCAGAGTCTACCTGTGAGGTGAGAGTGAGACCTGTGTACAGTTGGGTTTATCCAGTCTGAGGTAAGATTATGGAAAAGATTGAAGGCAGGAGGAGAAGGGGGCGACAGGATGAGATGGTTGGATGGCATCACTGATTCAATGGACGTGAGTTTGAGCAAACTCCAGGAGATAGTGAAGAACAGGGGAGCCTGGTGTGCTACAGTCCATGGGGTTGCAAGGAGTCAGACATGGTTTAGCAACTGAACAACAAAATTATGAGACTTTAGCCAGAGTCATAGTCTAAGGGAAATGGATATTGGCAGGTGGGGTGTTTTCTTTTGATGACTGGGGCAATCTGGAAGCTCATGGGGTTCGTCTTCTTGGTCTCCCTGGTCCAGGAAGTTTCCCCTGAGCTTGAGGAATAAAAGAGCACTGTGCTAGGGGTCAGGGAACCAGGATGGTTCAAACCTAGGAGAAAAGGTGAATACTAGCTAATTATTTAGAAATTACTATTCATTATAAGCACTGAGAGTTGAATCAGAAGAATTTTAAATCAGAGAAGACTCTAAGTTAGCATTACCCGATGATAACCCGTCAAAGTGGGCTTTCTAATCTGCCTCCCCACCACCTCCACTAAGTTATGTACTAGTAAGACCAACTTGCCTGTCCCATGATAGCTTTCATAATTCACTATCCATCACATTTAGTGATACTGAGGGGGAAATAATACCAGCAGGTCAACTAACCAAACATCAATCAAAATAAACACCAGGATCCAAGATCTTTTGGAAATGCAGATACAGAACAACAAAAAACATTTGTTGCAAATGGGACAAGTGCTGCGTGAGTGGCATGAAGGAAAAGTCTAAAGAAAGAATATTTTTGAGAAAGAGTCTCTTCTAATCAATGTGACAAATACCAGGGCCCCCATAGGTAAGGAGGTGGAGCAGTACCTGTTATTTTTCAGAACTTAGTACAGTTCAGCATTTTTAGCAAGTACTTCTGAAGGGAGTAGAGCAAAGATTGCCAGAAGGTCTATGTAATTTAAAGAGTTAATTTGGCTTCATGCTGGTAAGTGTTGTTGGCTGAGGTTTATCTCAGTCTTCTCCCTTGAGAGCCGCCTCCTGGAGCCAGGGTGTTGCCAGCCCTGCAACTGGTTAGGGAACTCTGGGGGCAGTGCATTTTTCCAGTTGACAATTTAGTTCAACCCACCCTAATCTAATCATGGGCTCACAACGGGTAAAATTAGCCCTTCCTGCGACTTGAGGCTTAAATCTCTCTGCTCTGTTTCTACTCCGTTCCTTATTTCATGTAACTTGGGTCGTGTTGGTTGTTCTAATGGTCCTAAACCTTAATCGCTCCCATCTGTTCAGTATTACATGGTAATTTGGTAGTGAAAGAGTACTAGGCTGGGAGCCAGTTTGGTTGCAGTCCTGGCTTTGTCACTAATTAGCTGTGTGACTCCAACAAGTTCATTCATCTCTGTCTGGGTTTATAACCTCCTTCAGCCCAGCTTTCTCTCCTCTATGGTAACCGCTGCAAACATGCAGGGACAGGAGGCAGATCGAGCAAAGTGCTTTGAAACTTTGCACCGACAGCAGTGAAGGTGGAGATGACTAAGGAAGGGAGATGCCCTCATCTTCTGACCTAGATACATAAACCTTTGTACCTCTGGATCAGGCTTCTTCCTTCCTGATACAATGGAGGGGGCGTCCCTCTCCTAGCAAAGCCGGGCTCCTGCATTTGGGCTCTGAATCCATCCCCCTTCCCCATTCAAGGGTTCTGCCCTGTTACCTCCTCTTCTGCTAGCAGCTCTCCTCTCTTGGATGTCTTGAAGTCTGCATATTGGGCTTGTCTCTTCCCAGATTTTTCCCTTGTCCCATATGCCCCTCTGGTTGCTGCTCCATTTCTCAGCTCCCCATAGCAGTATGCCGTCTTCAAAAACTTGTCTTGGTAAAGTCTTCAAATAGGATCCAGTGCGGCTCCTGCCCTCCCTGCCATCCCCTTTCTCGTTTTCCCCCATAGGGTCACTTTACAACCTACTGTTACATATATAGTCATCATACTCAGTTCAGTTCAGTTCAGTCACTCAGTCATGTCCGACTCTTTGCGACACCATGAACTGCAGCACGCCAGGCCTCCCTGTCCATCACCAACTCCCAGAGTTTACTCAAACTCACGTCCATCCAGTCGGTGATGCCATCCGGCCATCTCATCCTCTGTCGTCCCTTTCTCCTCCTGCCCCCAATCCCTCCCAGCATCAGAGTCTTTTCCAGTGAGTCAACTCTCACATGAGGTGGCCAAAGTATTGGGGTTTCACCTTTAGCATCATTCCTTCCAAAGAACACCCAGGGCTGATCTCCTTTAGAATGGACTGGTTGTATCTCCTTGCAGTCCAAGGGACTCTCAAGAGTCTTCTCCAACACCATAGTTCAAAAGCATCAATTCTTCGGTGCTCAGCTTTGTTCACAGTTCAACTCTCACATCCATACATGACCACTGGAAAAAGCATAGCCTTGACTAGACAGGCCTTTGTCTCTGCTTTTCAATACGCTATCTAGGTTGGTCATAACTTTCCTTCCAAGGAGTAAGCGTCTTTTAATTTCATGGCTGCAGTCACCATCTGCAGTGATTTTGGAACCCCCAAAAATAAAGTCTGACACTGTTTCTACTGTTTCCCCATCTATTTACCATGAAGTGATGGGATCGGATGTCATGATCTTAGTTTTCTGAATGTTAAGCTTTAAGCCAACTTTTTCACTCTCCTCTTTCACTTTCATCAAGAGGCTTTTTAGTTCCTCTTCACTTTCTGCAATAAGGGCGGTGTCATCTGCATATCTGAGGTTATTGATATTTCTCCCGGCAATCTTGATTCCAGCTTTTGTTTCTTCCAGTCCAGTGTTTCTCATGATGTACTCTGCATAGAAGTTAAATAAGCAGGGTGACAATATACAGCCTTGACGTACTCCTTTTCCTATTTGGAACCAGTCTGTTGTTCCATGTCCAGTTCTAACTGTTTGATATTAGATGTGCTATTACATTATTATGCTTAAAAACTCTCCACATTTGAGTACAGTAGTGTAATTTGTATATATCTTTTCTTATATGATTTTTTGTATGTCCTGAAATTACTTTTTAAAACATTTTCTTAATTTTCTATGTCTCATTACTATTCTCATCCCAGTGACTCAATGACATTGTAAACTGCCTTCTTAATATTTATCAGACTTTGCATCCATTCCATTTCCCCCCACCTGGAGACATCGCTCTGGGAACCCTCCATCCTTTCACTCTCATCTGAACCGGTTGTTCTCTGGGCCTGCTACCCAGCTGCCATCCGGGGGACTTCCCTTGACTGTTACTTGATAACATAAAGGTGGTTCAAGAAATTTCATCTGGCAGCCATTGGTGGGACATATTGGAGCCAGGAGAAATTGAAGTGAAAAGACTAATTTGGAGGACTTTGGAGTAAGCTCAGGCTTGCCATAATTAGAAGAAGTTCAAATGCATGCTTCTGAGTAAGTCATAGATTCTTTTCAGGTTTAGTGATAGTGTGTCCAGAAGACTAGTATTATTATTATCATTCCTGTATCTGTCAGGGTTCAATCGTGCAAGCAGAGTCACTACAAGTGTATTAGGATAAGAGATTTATTTAGCTTTTACACAACTGTGGGAGGTGAGGAAAAGTGGGAGTCCAGAGGATTCACCAGCTAGTCAAATTAGAACCCAAGCACGTCCAGTCACTGAAGGGGGATCATGAGGAGCATGGGAAATGCCTGGGTCCTCAGCCTCATGCCTACTGTCAGTCACTAGATCATTATGGTCAGCAATTTAGAAGATGGGCTGGGGGAACGGAGGAGAGCCAGGGTAAGTTAAATCTTGCCAGGCATCCCTGCATCCATCTGTTACTTCTGACAGCCATGCTGTCCAGACAGCAGGGGGCTGTTTTTATTCTATAAAGGGACCTCTTTTGGCCAACTCTAGCTAGAGTTCACTTGGATAAGGGAAATACAGTTCCAGCTTCACCAAATGGATCACTGGTTGTTATGGACTGAGTTGCATATCTGTCTCCTCCACCACCTCCCAAATTCATGTTGAATTCTAACCCCTAGAACCTCAGAATGTAACTATCTTTGGAGAGAAGGTCTTCAAAGAAGTAATTAAGTTAAATGAGGCCACTAGGGAGGGTTCAACCAACAAGACTAGCATCCTCATTAGAAGAGGAGATTAGGACACAGAGACGGAAGACATGTGAAGACACAGGGAGGAAAAGAGAACCATCTAGAAGCCAAGGAGAGGGGCCTCAGCAGAGATTAAGCTTGACAACACTTCAGACTTCCAGACTCCAGAACTTTGAGAAAATAAATTTCTGTCATTTAAGCCACCCAGTCTGTGGTACTTTGTCATGGTAGCCCTAGAAAACTAACACACTGATCAATCCAGTACCACGCCTTATATTTGTATATTGCTTTGTACATGGCAAAGCATTCTGTCATGGTAAGAATAGCAAGCTCTGATAATCACAGCAACAGAGTTACTGCGTGCTAGATGTACCAAGCACTGTGTACATGGAAGTCATATAACAGCAGCAGCAGCAGCAAGACACTTGATGAGCCCCTGTTCTGCTCCAGTCACTGTTCTGAGTACTATACATGTAACCAATTTAACCTATGCAACAATCTTAGGAGAAAGATGATTATTTCCAGTCCCATTTTACAGATGAGGAAAATAAAGCACAGATAATTCAACTAATTTTCTTGAAGTCCTGTATCTTATAAATTTTGAAACCAGGATTCAAACCCTGGCAGTCTAATCCTGTGACCTCGTCCTGCCCTTGCTTCTGGCCTCCCGGACACCTGACCTTTCTTTCCACTTATGTGGTGTCACCCTGCTTACACCCGAGTCTCATGTTCCCTCTTCCTCTTTGTGGGCCATGAATCTAACTTCCTGGTCCTCTTGGTGGATTTCTGCTTTTGTTCACGGGGAAATCTGCTGTGGAACCCATGCGCCTCTCCCAAGGCACCCACACAGCCACATGCTTCCCTGACCACAGGGCTGTGACCCCAGGTCTGCATTTCTCAGAAAGAAGGACCTCGTTCCCTCCCCCACCAACGGTGGGGTCATCATGTGATAGAGGATTGTCCAGATGACAAACGGAACCAGGTAAGTGACGTTTCTTTCTGGAATAAAATTTGATTTCAGGGTCACTTCTCCTTTCAGTGGTCAAAACCATTCTCCTGCCTTAGGTCATGTGATTACTTAGCAGAGTTCAGGCTCCTCTGTCCAAGGCAAGAATATTGGAGTGTGTTGCCCTGCCCTCCTCCAGGGGATCTTCCCGACCCAGGGATCGAACCCGCGTCTCTTAAATCCCCTGAACTGGCAGGCACGTTCTTGACCACTAGCACCATCACTTCTTATAGACCAGCTGTATCCATTAGTGCTTTTAGTTACAAACCACAGAAGCTAGTTCTGGTGAATTAAAGTAGCAAAGTTATGAATAAAAATAATATCAGGGTGCTCACAAAGTGGATAGGAAGGTGAGATAAAAAGGAGAAGAAAATACGCCACACTCCAGGAAGCCAGGAGTAGAAATGCATCCAGAACAGTGCTGCAGAGAATGTTGTCAGGACAGCAACATGGCCAGGTACCACCAGGACCTCTGGAGCTTGTAAGTACGTCTTTCTTTTGAATAATCACTAGCTCTTTCTGCATCTTTGGGTCACTCTTCAGCAGGTGTGAGCGTCTGGCTGGCTGAGAATAGGCCATTTGTCTACGGAAACTGGAAGGTCAAGTTGAGTTGTAGAGACAAGAATATAAAAGCTTGATGGACTCTTGATAGATTCACATAAAATTCCTTGACTTTAAGGGGCTGAAAACAGCAATCCCACTCCTGGGCATATATCCAGACAAAACTATAATTGGAAGACATACATGCACCCCAATGTTCATAGAAGCTCTATTCACCATAGCCAAGACATGGAAACAACCTAATCATCTGTCAACAGATGAATGGATAAAAAAGGTGGGATAGATATGTGCAATGGAATATTACTCAGTCATAAAAGAGAACAAAATAATGCCATTTGCAGCTGCATGGATGCAACTAGAGATTATTATACTGAGTGAGGTAACTCACACAAAGACACATGCCATTTTCTATCACTGACATGCAGAATCTAAAATATGACACAAATGAACTCATCTGAAAAGCAGAATCAGACTCACCGATGTTGAGAACAAACTTGTGAGTGCCAAGGGTAAGGGAGATGGGGAGGGACTGGGAGTTTGGGATGAGCAGAGACCAACTGTCTTATACAGGATGGATAAAGAACAAGGTGCTACTGTATAGCACGGGGAACTACCTTCAGTGTCCTGTGATAAACCATAATACTAGGAAAGAAAAGATGAACAAGAATGAATATATATATATATATATGGCTAAATTGCTTTGCTATATAGCAGAAACTGACAACATTGTAAATCAACTATACTTCAAACATTTCAAAAAAAGCTTTCAGTCTTCCAAAAAAGAGAGGGCGGAAAACAAATAACTGGAAGGCTGAGGGTGGGAGAGTGAGGCCAGAGAGGTGAGACCCAGAGGTGGGGCTGAGCGAGCAAGTCTCGTCTCTAGGTTACTATCCAGACAGCTTTGCTCCTGTTTATGGCCTTAGGAAGCTGGTGGAGAAGAGAGGACTGAGAAGGACTGTCTATGAATGAAGTTCATTCTTGCTATGGTTTTTGGCTTCCGCATCTGCGTCCCCTTGAGACAAAACATGCTGATCTAATGAGGGTCTTCTCTGCTTTATTCTCTTTTTAATTCTCCACTATCTTATTCCACATGTTGTTGTAGTGTAAATCACACTAAGAGGAGGGACACTGTCTGATCAGCTTCTCGTTTATTGGTGTTGCCAGCAAAATGGTTTCCTAGCCAATCTTGAAACACTAGACCTTCTTAAATCCTGACTTTGATGAGACAGAAATGTTTAATTGCTTTAAAAGTGCAAACTTTTTCAAAGTCCTATAAAATTTAGGAACCTGGATGGTAGGTGATTGTTTTATTCTTTTAACTTTTTATTTCGTATTAGGGTATAGCCAGTTAACAATGTTGTGATAGTTTCAGGTGAACAATTATGGGAAGTGATGTTTTATAGAAAAGATGAGAAAAAGACAATTTAAGTGTTTTCACTTTGTTTTGAATTTTTGTGACTTACAAGCCCAGAGGTATTATTCCAGCCTTTCAGATAGTTCTAGTCTCATAAGTTTAAAAATACCAAATACATTCTTTTTCATTCAAGGGAAAATGCATTAATTGTTGTCAGATTCCAAACACCAAATATGATAATTCTCCTGGAGTCATCTAACCAGTGTTGATAGAGAATTATGTTTAGTCAAATAATATTAAAAACTAGAGAAAAATCCAGGACAACAATTTAAAACAAAGAACCAAAAGGGAAAACACTGTGTCATGGGAAAGCAGGATGGTTCAAATGAGCAGTTATTCCTTTAATAGAGAACGCTGAACTCCATTTACCTGGAATTAGTTTATGGTATAACTTTGGTAAGGCTTCCCTTTTCTGTTCTAGTCTTTGCTCTAAGAGCCCTTTGGGGATTAAATGAAGACAGAGTTTATAAAGGGAGTGACATCTAGATAACAAGAAGGCGGAGCTGGCCTCCCTGTCACCTCCACAGTCACACAGGGCTCCACAGACACGAGGCTTCTGTGCTTGACTGAATGGCTTGCTGCTGTTGTCTTGAAACTCTTAAAATGTTGGAAGAGGGTGCATGGCATTTTCAGCTTGGAATGGGCCCTACATAGTTGCTTCTGCCAAAAAGCTGTATTGGTGTAGGCTCTGCTAGGATACTCACAGCACGATAAACCAATGGCTAGCAAAATTCTTCTCTAAAGAACCATGGAGTACATAGCTTTGATTTTACAGTTATACTCAACTCTGCTATTTCAGCTCGAAAGCAGCTAGATACAATATGCAAGCCAGTGAGTATTGTAAACTATATTTGTAAAAACAGGTGGACTAAATTTGGCATGTGGGCTGTAATTTAACAGCCTCGGTCTAGACAAATAGTCCTGATCTTAGGCTACCAAGTGATTGTCAGAGAGACAGATAGCAGGGGGCATAGTCTACAAGCCATAGGCATGGAATGCTTTCACAATTTTTGCACAGTTGAACTAGTCATAGTATTGCTTTCCTAATAGTTAATATTATGCAAAAAGCTTTACATGTATTAGAGTATTTTTACAATCCCAAAGAGCCTCATCAACTATGGATTATTTTCATCCTCATTTCGCCAAAGAAACCATGTTTCAGAAGATAAGAAATGTGACCAAGATACCCAGTAAAGACCTGAGACCCAGAGCTGACATCTAGGGGGCTGAGTGCTACTCATACTGTTTGAAAATACTGGCATATGTGAATGGTATTTATTTGATTTTTGACTTACATAAAATATTTAAATATTTTTTTTAAAAACATAAATGATGGCAGATATGATGTCATTGGCCTTCTGATTACATCATTCTAACTCATCAACACTGTACTTTCTGATGAGGCACGTTATGGCTTAGACCTCTCACTCATATGTGTCCCCTCGGTACCCATGGCAGGAGCGTGAGCAAGTTTCATCTGGCTTGTGTGGCCAGAGGAAACCAAGGTGGGAAGTGCTGCCAAAGGTTAGCAGTGGGAAGGAAACGGGATTTGCAGGATCTTCGCCACTGAGAATCTCTGCAGGCCTGAGGCTGGTGTCTCCAGTGCTGCCGCTGTTCTTTTCAGTAGGCTGAGAAGTGTTCCCGGGTGAACACCTGAGAGACCCTCAAATGCATACACTGAGTCCTCAAAGTCTCAGGGCTGAGTTGTGTCTGACTCTTTGTGACCCCATGGACTGCAGCCCGCCAGGTTCCTCTGACTATGGAATTTTCCAGGTAACAATACTGGAGTGGTTGCCATCTCCTCCACCAGGAGATCTGCCCAACCCAGGGATCGAATCCCCACCTCTTGTGTCTCCTGCATTGACAGGCCGATGCTTTACCACTGTGCCACCTGAGAAGCCCCCTTCTTCATAAATTCACAGATCTCAAATAAACCTGAAATACGCGATAGCTTGTTACAGACTTAGGATTATAGACATCATCAGAAGAATGATGAGGAAAGAGAAGGATGAAACCAGAGATCTGATTAGAATTTAGTCATCACATCCCTTTCATGATTCCCCCTGGAAATAACTGTGCCTACCCTGGGGCCAGAGACAAGGATGATTCTGTGCCTCATGGGTACCTTTTGTGACTTCTTGGATAACCTGTTTTCCTCAGCCCTGGAAGAAGGGGTTGTTGGTTCTGCATGGCAGCTTAGCAGATGTTTTCAGCGCCCTGATGTCAGTATGCAAAAGGAAAGTTCTAGATGAGAGGTATGCTGGTGATATCAAAGGGAAGAGCATGTTGGACAGCAAGTAACCTTGAGATGAGGCTAGAGAAAAGTCACATTAAAAGATTTTTATGTATATCTTTCTAGAGTTATCCAACTATCATAAAAAGGATAAAAACCCCAATATATTCCCATAAAATCTTGAGCCCAGAAACCATTTACATTATCGTTAGAAAGTCAGCATGGTAAATTCAGCATCTAAGATAGAAAGTTAGAATCGGCCCCATGGCCAGTGGGGTTACCATGGAAATTATACTCTGTTTTTTAAAAACAGTGTTCTATTGAGTTGATAGAACAATGATTCCAGATTTTAAAGAAGTATTTATTTTTCCCACTCAAAGAAAAGCAGAGACACTTAAAAGTAGGCCACTCAGAGTTCTGCAGAGAAGCATAATTACAGAAATAGAAATGGAGATGCATTGTGACCACATTTCTGAGCAGTTTCAATTCTCTGGACTAAATGATGCCATGTGTAATCTTGAACGAAGGGATGAACAAACCAGGCATGCAAACGCTAGTCCATTATCAGGGCTCTTGAGGAACCGTGGTGCCCAGGGGCAGGCCAGGTGAGCGGCTCTCCTCCACTCATCCATCTCTTTCATCTCTTCACCGTCACTTTCTGTTTTTTCCTCTACCTTGCTTTTCATTTTCTCTCTCCCTTTAGCTAACAGAGCATGCCATGAAGCTCACAGCATCTCCCAAGAGGCAGAGAAGGGAGCCTAAAAGCGTGAAGATGTTCCCAGGGAGCAGTTAGAAAGGCCCGTTTTCCCTGATTTAGTTCCTAGGAAGGCTGACTAGAGACTGGTTTGGTTGTGAGCAGTGGAAATCACAGGTGGACATCCACACTGGGTGGATGGAGGTGGACATTAAATAGCAGAGGACACAGCTGCTGCCCTTCACCATCACCACCACCGGAACTCAGTCTCCATCACTCGTTCAGAGATGGCCTCTTTAGGACTTTGACAGAAAAAACCTTTCGGTGCCCAAAAGTGTGCTCAAATGTTCTTTTTCTGCCATGTGGAAAGGAGGCAGGAAGACAGCATGATATTCTGAGGACAGGAGGGAGAGCAATAGAAGGCCCAGAAACATTCCCCAAGGACCCTACTAGGTAGCCTTCTACTCAGATCTGCCTTGGAAACAGCATCCACACCCTGAGCACACGGTCAGACATACGAGTGGTAAATAGGCCGGGAATCCACCTGGAGGCTGAGGCAGGAGGGGGTCGAGGGTGGGCGCGAGGTCTTAGACATGCATCCCTGAGGAAAGGTGCCCCTGGGGATAATATGCTCATGAAGACGGGAAGAGGGCTAATTTGGGTTGGTCAGTTCTGAGGTACCAAAGAAACCATTCTGCTTGCTCAATGGACACATCCTTGTTTAATTCTAACAAATCTGTGTTCATTATCCATTGCTATGTAACAGAGTGCCCTCCAAACACAGCAGCTTGAAACCAACAGACCCTTCTGATCTCACAGTTTCTGGGAGTCAGGAATCTGTGTGCAGTTTCTGTGTGCGCGTCCTCCGGCCCAATGTCTCCCAGTCATGGTACTGGCTAGGGCTGCAGCGTCTCAAGCCTTGAATGGGGATGGTCTGCTCCAAGCTTACTGCAGGGGCTGTTAGCAGACCTCGGGTCCTCTCTGGCGGCTGGCTGAAGACAACTGTTCTCTGCGTCTCATTGGGCAGCTTTCCATATGGCAGGGGCTTCCCTCAGAGAGCAAACATCGGGGAGAGCCACATATAGGAAGACAGTGTGAACAAGGTGGAAGTCACAGATATTTTGTCAGTGTTCTTGGAAGTGAGCTGTATACTACTCCTTAGAAGCAAACCCAGCCCAAGGCAAGTATCACGGTTTACATAAAGGTGTGATCACCAGGAGGCAGGAATTACTGGGGCCTTTTTAAGCTGCCTGCCACAAATAACCAACTTGGTGATGGGTTGTAGTCTTCAGATTTAAGTCCAAATGACTTCTGGTTGTCTTCAAACACCAAATCCATCCTCAAAGGGTAAAAATTCCACCACCCCTCAGGATATTAAAAAACAAAACTGTCAAGGCCTCTTAAAGTATTAAATATCTGATCGATTGGTGATTTTATGTCCAAGAAGATAACACTCTTTTGTGTATATAAAATCTGATGACTGTGAACTCCATGAATTCTGTCTGCCTCATATTTTTTGCTTTCACCATTAGGCTTTTTGCACGTTGGTAATTAGCAAAAATAAAAACATTTGGTTTTCCAGAGTGAAATAGATTCTTTGTGTGAATCTAGAACCCTTGACTTCTGGAGTCCTTGGTGGAAGGAGAGTGACTCTCTGTAGTAATTTGAGCCCCCAGGGAGGCAGCAGAGATCTGGGGACCGGAGACCAGTTCCTCTGCACTGCTGCGTCTGAGCTTCCCATAGACTGGCCATGGCGTGGTGGCAAGTGGACCTAGCATCAAGGCTGAAAGATCTAGGATGCAGAATGTGTTTTGTCTATCCCGCACTCTGCAAAGACTTGTGGCTTAGAAAATGCAACCCTCTTGGTTTGAAAGATGGGAAGTTCATATTTAGAAACCCGGAGATACTGTGAACCAGGAGAAAAATGGTATCTTTATTTGCTGGGCACTCCAGGTCCTGTTGGTTTCTGGACAAGCTTCAGGTTGCTGGTCAGAGTTATTCAAGGAACACAAAGTGGAGAGTCCAGCTCTCCTAATGGAAGTTAGAGCAAGGCTTATTTCCTCTGCTTATACACCCCGAATCTACCACATAAACCCATTCACTCTGTCCCAGTAGGTGACTGCAGCCATGAAATTGAAAGATGATTGCTCCTTGGGAGAAAAGTTATGACAAAACTAGATAGCGTATTAAAAAGCAGAGACATCATCAGAGACCTTTGCCAACAAAGGTCCATCTAGTCTAAGCTATGGTTTTCCCAGTAGTCATGTACAGATGTGAGAGTTGAACCATAAAGAAAGCTGAGCACTTAAGAACTGATGCTTTTGAACTGTGGTGCTGGAGAAGACTCTTGAGAGTCCCTCGGACAGCAGGGAGATCAAATCAGTCAATCCTAAAGGAAATAAACTCTGAATATTCATTGGAAGGACTGATACTAAAGCCAAAGTTCTTGTAATTTGGCCACCTGATGGGAAGAGCCAACTCATTAGAAAAGACCCTGATGCTGGGAAAGACTGAGGGCAAGAGGAGAAGGGGACGACAGAGGATGAGATGACTCAATGGACTCAATGGACACTGACTCAATGGACATGAGTTTGAGGGAGATGGTGAAGGACAGGGAGCCTGGTGTGCTGCAGTCCATGGGGCTGCAAAGAGGTGAACAAAACTGAACAACAATAACAACAATAGGGGCTCCAGATTTTGGCCTAGGCCACATTCCCCATTTTGTCTAACTTGCTTCTGGTTCTAGTGTTTAAGTCAAAGCTTTGTTTGCAATGCTAGTTTTTTTTTTTTTTTTTTTTTTTTTACTGATGGGGTAAAGACCAGTCTCCAAAGATAAGTTATATATTACATGCTAATTCATGGATTGTAGCCTGCCAGGCTCCTCTGTCCATGGGATTCTAATTAGCAAGATTATTAATGGGTGGGGTTGGGTTGGAAGGCAGAAAAGTTTAACTCACTAGAAGCTAGAGGGGTCCTCTGGAGCCACTACGAGGCAGGAGGAAAAGAACACACTAAAAAAGGCATTGGTTTTCTTATGGTGTTTGAACAGGAAGGGTGTGTACAAGGGGCCCCCCAGTCCAGTCAGAGCTTGGACGCTCATGTTATTCACAGAGGAAGCTGGATCATGAGGGCGCCTCAGACTTCTGCTCACAGACAGGAGTGCTGAAGAGCTAGGATGGTGGGAATGATCTCATTGGTGGGCATGGAGAGACCAAGTATAGGGGCTCAGGAAATTTTTTTTATAAAAGTATGTCTTCATGAACACCGAACATGTAGAACTTTTTGTTTTTGGTAGTGGGGCAGATGTATTTATGTGCATGTATTGCCTGCGTATGTGTGCGTGTGTGTGTGTGTGATGGTGCTTGTGAAAGCTGTGCCCTGCAGGGGACTGGAGGTCACCTTGCACTTGCTTCTCTGTCTTCAGGTCGGTATAAGAAGTCTATGCTGAAAGTCTCTTAGCAGTTTGTTTCCTCCCTGCAATGAAAGCCCGCCAAACATGACCTCAGACTTCTTCCCCCTAAGCTAGAACATGGTGCAGGACAGAGTGTCCGAATTAGCAAAAGCTGCTCACAGTTCCTCACATCTACCCTCCTAATATTCTCAGCTGTGCTTTGAAAAGTCAATGCTTGCTCACCAGCCCGCTTTGCTTTCTTGTGTACAGGTTGCCAGAGTCATTTAGTTTGAAGAGCACCAAGGCTCAGAAAAAAGAATCCGCTTAGAATCTGTCATGCCTGTGCTGGCAAAAGAAAGGGGAACGGGGAATGGCGAAGTCGGAGCTTCCATTCTGACAAGAGCTGCGAAAAGAGCCTTTGGTACTGTTTCTTTTCTTTGGCTATGATTACCTCATTTTCAGTTTGCACTCTTATTAAGTCTTAACGTGCATGACTAACGGATAGATTAATTCAAGAAAGGTAGAAACCAATTTCAATAAAACAACAAAAAAA
Source organism: Oryx dammah (assembly GCF_014754425.2). Classification (NCBI taxonomy): domain Eukaryota; kingdom Metazoa; phylum Chordata; class Mammalia; order Artiodactyla; family Bovidae; genus Oryx; species Oryx dammah. The sequence goes on along the minus strand of NW_024070204.1, from coordinate 59,639,125 downwards.
GCTCTGCTATTTGCAGTTAGTATCTGCTTTCCTCTCAGTGTGCCGTGGCCATTAAAGAGGAGAGCAGAGAGGAACAACCAAAGCCTGGAGGGATGGGAGAGTGGGAGGTGGGGACGTAAAGTGCAGGTCCTGTCACGTGACTGCATTTGCACCTTGACAAACATCCCTTTTATTAATTTTTTTTGGATAAAGGAACATGTGTTTACAGTGCGTCTACGTTTACAAAGGTAATCGATATGAGTTAATTATTGTCAGAGTTCTTATTGAATTTTTGATTCAATGTCTAGCCCATTTAGCCAGAGTTAGGCTTGCTCTAAACTGACGTGCAGCAAACTTGACCTAATGAAAGCCATTGCCACGGGCCACCATGACATCTTGTTGTCAGCAAAGACTTAAGGAACCTTTGGTTCAGGGGCTGGCTGAGAACACACTCCCTTCTTAGTGAGTGCGACTTGGCTTTGGGGCCTGAATGTCCTTCCTTGGAACTGGCCACAGAGCTTTGGAAAGTGAGAGTCCCATTTGGAATTGACAACTCATGCTCTGGGCAAAAGTATTAACACCAAGTATTCTGTAGTACATGAAAGCAAAACTCATTTTTTCCTCCATGAATAGAGAGAATTAAATCCAAATTATTAGTGCTTAGTTCCACCATCCAATGGAGAGCTGAAATTTGGCATCAGCTACTCATCAGATATTTATGGAGTGCTTTTCCAAGTACAAGATATCATTATAGGTGCTATAGGAAGCAGAAAAATTAGAAGACATGATTTTAGCCCTCAAAAATGATACACTCTTTTTGGACAGTGAGGTATATTCTATGCTGTGGGCATCTTAAAATGAGACCAAAGGATGGCTTCAGGGATTCCATATTTCCTCTGAAATTATGTGCAAAATTTTTGAGTACATGTATTTTTTCAAGGAAGAATGTCAAAGGTTTTACATCAGATATCCAAAGGGACCATTTCCTAAAAAATATCAAATAACCAGGGATCTACTTATTATTTATTCATAGTAAAAATGAGAACTAACTTTTATTATTGCTTACCAGGTGCTAGGATTTATTTTAGGCGCTTTATTTTTGACTCCTTAAATTGTCACAATAACCCCAGGGGGGAAGGATTATTATTTTTCATTTGTTAGATATGAAAATCGAGACCTTGAGAAGTTGCCTAGTCCAAGGGCACGTGTTTAATAAGTGGCAGTTGAGGATTTGGACTCGGATCTATTTGACAGCAAAGTCTTTGTTCTTAATCTCTGTGGCATACAGTAATCAGAATATATGAGAAGCAATAAAAGCCAAAAGTAGAAGAGATGGCAGAGGAAGAACACTTGACTATGAGGAGCTGTGGTGGGGAAGGTTGCTAGCACCAGAGCTGCATGCTCAGGAAGGAGGTGAGGACTGATCCGGCTTGTGAAAAAGAGAGGCCGTTCCCATTCCAAGCTCAGGATGCGAGAGTTTGAATTTAGAAACACTTTCTTGCAATCCCAGTTAGTGATAGCTGAAATTCTCTGTCTTACCAGTTTAAGTCTTTAAGTGTACTTTTCTATCCAACTCAGCAAATAACTCTTTGCACACCCACTAGGTCAAAAGCAAAGCCCACTACTCTGAGGGTCCCAGGTAAGGAAGGTGAGGCCCTACTCATACACGTGTAGAGGAGACCTGTGGGTTGAGAATTCCAGTGGGAGGCGGCGAGGTTTGGGAGCACAGGAGGAGACTCTGGGCAGCAGTCCTGGGCCTGGATCAGTCTGATCCGGAGAGCAGTGCTCCTGCGGCTGGGTGTGGACAGGCTTCCATGGGGGAAGGGAAGGACTGCTGGCCTGAGATCTGAATGCGTCTGCCTGTTTCCCCACTGGCCTAGTTCCAGACTTTGCTGGACGTCAGGACTCCAAGCCCTGTCTGCAGGTTCCAGCCCTTATCACTACTGTCAAGGGGCATTAGTTGATCGAATTCCTCTGCATATCCTGCCTTAGCCTGGTCCCAGGAGCCTCTGGAGTGTAAAGCTGGGCCTACAGGCACGGCTCAGCATTGCCTGGGGTTGGGAGTAGGGGCAGCCTGGGTGTTCTTCTTGGAGATATTTATTTGTTTTCCCCAATGAGGCCTCTCTTTAAGCAAAATTTTCTTCCTTTTAGCCCAAGTTGCCAGAAATGGGCCTTCACCTCTCAAAATGACCTCACGGAGGAGGGTAGTTTTCCTGTGTTTCGCAACAGCTGTGCCCAACGCAGAGCCCCTGGGCCGGCTGGCATCCTCAGATGCGCCATCCTCTTCCTTGCCTCTGGTGTCTTCCCTGTTTTCAGAGAAGAGGCTCTGGGAGCCTCCACCAGACTTTGCTGTCCTTCCAACTGTGCTAACAAAGGCCAGACATTACCAATGTAACCCTTCACCCCTATTTCTCCATAGGTCTTTTCTCACCAAATGACAGGTGGCCAGAGGTAAATGGCCCAGAACATCAAGCTGTGCTAGGAGCCACCTTGCTGTCCTCCCCAGTATACTTGAGTTAACCTCGCTTCAGGCTCCGTCTAGGTGTCCATGTAGTAAACGGTCAGTATGGTTCATCTGGATTCAGTTATTTCTGATCAAATAAACACTGGATGCAGTAAGAGGGTTACGCTGAGTAAGCCCGTGTGAGTGTCCTTACAGGACTCACCTTCAACAGGTGACGATAGACTTGGCGCCAGGAGCCCCGGGCTGCACTGGCACTTTCTGCCCCCTGCCCTGAGCCCTTGGGGAGCCTCACTAGCCCTTGCCTTTCTCACCTAAACTGGATAGATGTTGGTTCAGGTTCCCTCCAGGACTAATACTCTATGAAATTACAGATACCATTTTTATCTGCAAATTATAAAGGCATACCTTCCGTCTAAGGTACCAACCCTTTCTCCCACTGAGTCTAGCAATCCTCAAAGAGAAACAAGCTGCCCTCTCTTAAAGGGGCTCTGTGGTTGCCTCTCCTCCTGTTCCTCTCTGTCTCTCTTTTTGTTCTGTGTGTATGTGTATATGTCTCTCTCTTTCTCTCTCTCTCACACACAGATACACTCAGACACACCCCATATGAGACTCTCATAATGGGATGGAGCACTTAGTCTTCCTTTCAGGAAACCCTGTCATTTGAGTGGGAAAGATCTGCCATCTGGGATGTCTGGGTCATGCGTTCCTAGGAAGAGAATCTAACTGATGTCTCCCATTGAATAATCATAACCGCTTCTCTCTAACACCTGCTTTCTTCTCTTTAGTGTCCTTGCCTATAGCAGCCTTGTGAGGGAGCTTGGAGCTGACTTCAGGGACATTTGCTGTCCCAGGCCAAGCTGCAGTGGCCTGGGTCTGGTAGAAGGTCTACTACTTTTGATGAATCATTACTCTCCATGCCCAGATGGCCATGCAGAGGGTGATAGAGGGTGCATCACTTTCTATGTGTCTGGTCCCCTGCCAGGGCTAGAGACGGCATGGTAGACCTCTAGTTGAACCAGACTTCCTCCACAGACATTGGAGATCCCTCCCTGGGTACAGTGGGAGCTTTAGAATATTCTGGTTCAATGTGGATGGGCATAGGAATCTGCATTTCCAACAAGCACCCCCATTCAATTCTAAAGAAAACTAACTTTTATTAGCACTTACCAGTAGCTAACCTTACATGAGGCAGTTATCTGATTGTTATTTTCTACCCTGCACACTACCCTCTCCCTCTTTTAGAATACTCCATGACTTTAGGAAGTTTGTCTTTTGGTTTACTGTTATCTGCATTCCCAGCATCTGGTACATAACAGATGTTCGATAATTACTAAATGAATCAGAATCTGAAAAACAGCGGTCTTTGGGGATGTTGCAAAATGCTGAGGTGTGTGCATTTCTAATGGTAAAATTTCCTTCTGATACGTTATGACCTACATGTGTGTTTGTACATGGAGATGGATGGAAGCCACTGCACTGCCCCAGGATTCATGGCCTAGGTTTAAGCCACATAAATGTGATAACTTTCCATTTTAATCTAGACCATTCACACTGTGGGCCTATATGCTTCCCAAAATACTATTTCTGTTACAAACCCTACTTCCATGTTGAATCTATTGAACAAGTCATTTAGAGTAGAACAACATGCCATCAGGATCCGGCTGTAAATCCACTCCTGAACAAAGGAAGTGCTTGGGTAGACACTGGCAGTGTCAGGGCAATGAAACATAAATGTGCTATGAGTATATTCTATTTACTGCTTTGTCAGGCTGGGCAAAGCTTAACTGTTCACATAATGGTTGTATAGTTTATTAAAGTCTCAAATAAAAAATCTATTCTTGAGCTTTTCAAGTTTCCAACATAGGAAAATAAAAGAGATCTCTCATCTACAGACCAAGAAGAAATATTAGAGTGGCCTGCCAAGCTCAAAGTAGAACAAGAATGTGGCTGTTGCAGCCAAGTTCAGCTATCATAAATTTAAATATGTGTTCCTTCTCCTTGAGAATGGCTTCCTTCTGTCACTTAAAGGAAGAGCTGATTCTTCCATTGTAGACATGCACCAGTCATGGAAAAAAGGCTATAAAAGTAAATTAAAATGCCCATCAGATATTTACTGGCCTTAAAAAATGTTCACCAGCTTCAAAGTCTTTCCAGCATGCTTCATGATGAGGCTAAATAGATGAAATTGTGTAACTCTAACCAAACTCCATCTCCAAGCTTACCTGTAAATTGTAACTCTTAAGCAAAGGGATGAGAAAAGAAATACTGGAGAGGAGAGGAAAAAACAAAAACACTTGCTCATGCTGCTTTAACGAGAAACTTTTAAATGCAGAGGAAACAGCAAAGAAAGATACCAGGAAAGAAAATATAATTATCACTTACACTGTCAGAACCATCCTTGTAATAGTGTTTTTCCCATATTAGTGATATGGTTGTGTCTACTGAAGTGTTCTTTGGATGGAAGTCATATGGTCAAGTTACCTTGTATTTAGGGAACAAGACTAGTCTTAGATATGAGACCATACGTGTCATCAAATGCAATACTTCTTTCACTTATGTAGAGGGAAGATATTGACAAATAGAAACTAGGATTAGGCTGTGCTCTTAAGGTGGTTGTCCAGTGAGGATTCTGTTAGGTCTCAGGAGGGATGAAGAAGGACCCTTCAGGCAGCAACTCTTCTGTAGCAAATACACACACATACTGCTGCTGCTAAGTCACGTCAGTCATGTCCGACTCTGTGTGACCTCATAGACGGCAGCCCACCAGGCTCCCATCCCTGGGATTCTCCAGGCAAGAACACTGGAGTGGGTTGCCATTTCCTTCTCCAATGCATGAAAGTGAAAAGTGAAAGTGAAGTTGCTCTGTCGTGTCTAACTCTTCGTGACCCCATGGACTGCAGTCTACCAGGCTCCTCTGTCCATGGGATTTCCCAGGCAAGAGTACTGGAGTGGGTTGCCATTGCCTCTTCGACACACACACACACACACACACACACACATATTTATACACAAATACATACACACACTCACAGGGATCCTTCTGTGGCAACCGGGAAGTAAGGAGCTTTGAAAAGCTGTGTAAGCATTTGTATCAAAATTGCCTTGTAGGCAAATTAACTCTGGTAGCTCTACAAAATATTTCTGGTTGGGTGAACAGTTTCTTGCAACTTCAATTTTTCCCTATCATTTTATTATGGAAACAGAGGAGGAGGAAGAAGGGAATGAGCCTTTATTGAGTGTCTACGATGCGTTCAGAAATTTCCATATGTACTATAAAGGGGTCCCCAATTCTTTTGCCTTTGGAGCTTCCCTTGAATGCTGAATGAATGTAGGCTGAGGCTTTTTCCCACATGGCCCCGTCTTCATGAGTTTTTTTTTCCTTCATAATTCTAAGTCCCACCAGAAAACGTGCCAATATGCCCTCTAATCTGACCTCCATTCCCTCTCACTCTGCACTTGTCCTCCAGCCGTCTCTCTCCACACGCTTCACCTTCTCTCATCAACCCTGCCATCTTCTCTCCACCCTGAGGCACTCCAGGTGTGAACAAAGGCCTTTCTCTTTTCCAGAAAGTACAACTACCACTTCAAGTGTACGATAAAATTTACACATGGTTTGAGAATAATATAAGATGATTTCAATGCCAAGATGGAAAATTCAGACTAAGAGCCAGATACTCTACCCCTGTAAACCATGAACTAAGCCTTTTCATAGGGATAGGGACCAGCTGCTGGCTGCTCCCTCATGAGACCCCAGGCTACAGCACCGGTCAGGGGCCAGACCAACTCCCTCGACTCTGGAGTCACTTACCTTAGGCCAAGTTTTTCTCAACTTGTCTTAATGTCCCAAACTAGCCTTCTGCATTATTATGCATAGAAGCCTTGTTCCTCATTCTCTGGAATGTCTTGGTTATAAAATTCAATTTGGCCTTTTCTTTTGGATAACTAAATTCCCCCTTGAAATGCTGTTCTCAGGCAAAGACCCCAACTTCCTCTAAAAATACATTCTTGAGCAATAGGTATAAACTGCAGGTGGCTTTCAGATGGAATTTTATATGTACTTTTCCTTTGTAGACATTGCTACTCATGGATTATCTTACTGTAGAAAACACATAAGCCCATATCTTCAACTTATTGATTTGCTTATTGTCTATCTTCCCTTAACAATAGGTTCCATAAGGGTATGATTTGGGGGTGTGTGTGTCACTGTTTTACCTAAATCAGTGCCTGACACCTGATGAGTACTCAGTATATATTTGTTGAGGGAATAAATCTTATGTAGCCCTCAGCTTAATCCTACAAGATATGTATTATTAATCTCATTTTCCAGAAGAGGAAAAGAATCTGACAGAACATAGGAAGTCAATCCAGGATCCCATAGATAGGAAGTTATAGAATGCTTTTGATGAGCTTCAGAGCCAATATTATTTCTGCTACGTTTACTTATTATCATTTTGTTTCCCAGTAGCATTTGGCAGCTTTAACCTGTTTCATTTTCAAGGATTTTGTCTGAACTTATCCAGACATTTAAAGGGGAATAGTTCCTAGGACAATGACCATGGTAGTGATTGAGACCCAAGGGAAAGGTGGAATGCAACAGAATGGAGTAAGGACCACGTAATCCAAGGATCTCATTCCTCTTGAAATTCCTCCTTACTAGGCTCAGTTCTCATCTTTGCTAAAAACAAAACAAACATGCTAGCACCCGGTAAGCTTTGGTTGATTTTTCAGCATGGATTTGTTCCACATTTGAACGTCCATTGTTCTCTGTCCTTGATGCAAAAAAGTCTAGTCTTCAAGAGCTTATTGCCTTTTGGTGCCACAGAACATAGCAAATTTGGGTGATTGACAGTGGAACAAATCTACAAATTTGAAACCTTGGGGTACACTCTGCCAGGCCTATATACCCACAGGCCACCATGAATTAAAAAGAGAAGTAGAATAAAGAGTGAAAAAGAAAAGAAAGGTTTGGAGAAAGTTCTCTGCAGTCTCCAGACCATTTTTTGTGTCCTTTTAGCTGTGCTACTAGTATGATACCTACTCACAGTAGGTATGTAATCAGAATCTGATGGTTGACTAACTGGATGAACTCTCCTCATATTGACTAGTGTCCTTGCTTTTCAATCTGATTCACCCCATGTAAGATCACCCGTAAGGATTTCTGGGACCTTCTGAAGGCCTGTAGAGTTGGCAGCATTATGGTTTCACATCTAAAGATGTCAAATCTCCTAACTTCCTATGTCTGAGGTTCATTGGAGTAGTTGTAGAGAAGAGCTAAAATACACAAAAATTGGAGAGGCTGCCTAACTAAAAGTCCTTTCTGTACACATGTCTATGTCAGCCTACTTTCTTTGGGAAACATTTCATATGCTTGCTCTCTAGACAAGTGACTGAGTAGTCATCTTTGTTAGATGCCGCCATCTTCCTGGCCCTTCAGACTGCTCGAACGTAGCATTGATTCCGAATAATCACACTCTTCCTTTGTTTCTTTTATATCTAAAATCTGTATGGAATATTCTACTTATCCCTAGTTGTGACTAGAGACTAAGAGTGAACACAATGCTGGTTTTGGCTAGGTTTATCCATCCAAAGAAAGTGGCTTAAGAGAATGCTGCAAGGATTATTCATGATAGCCTTGAACTGAAAACAATGCAAATGTCTGTCAGCTGATGAATGGCTAAATAAAATGTGGTATCTCCATACAATGGAGTATTAATCAGGCACACAAAAAAGGAAGTATTGAGTCGCGTTATTATATGACCTTGACAATATTACACTAAGTTAAAGAAGCCATGGGAGAATGGCATTGAAACATGTATAATATCATATAAGACACGAATCGCCAGTCCAGGTTCAATACAGGATATAGGATGCTCCGGGCTGGTGCACTGGGATGACCCAGAGGGATGTTTTGGGGAGGGAAGTGGGAGGAGGGTTCAGCATGGGGAACACGTGTATACCCATGGCGGATTCATGTTGATGTGTGGCAAAACCCATACAATATTGTAAAGTAATTAGCCTCCAATTAAAATAAATAAATTTATTTAAAAATAAGTTAAAGAAGCCAGTCACAAAGGACCACATAGTGTATGATTTTATTTACATGAAATATCCATAAAAGACAACTCTATTGAGAAAGAAAGAAGATTAGTGGTTGTTTAGTGTTGAGGCCAAAGGGGAGGTTGTGGGGAGGGTGTGTAAGGAGTGCAAGGTTTATTTCTGAGAAATTTCTAAAATTGATTATGGTGATGGGGAAGTAGGAGAAGTTATTCCAAGCAAATGGAAACCGAAGAAAGCTAGAGTGGCAATACTTACATCAGACAAAATAGACCTTAAAGACCGTTACAAGAGACAAAGAAGGACACTACATAACGATTAAGGGATCAATCCAAGAAGAAGACATAGTAATTCTAAATATATATGCACCCAACATAGGAGTGCCTCAATATATAAGGCTAAGGGCGATAAAAGGGGAAAGCAACAGTAACACAATAATAGTGGGGGACTTCAACACTACAGTTACATCAATGGAAAGATCACTCAGACAGGGGCTCAAGAAGGAAACACAGGTCTAAATAACACATGAGGTCAAATAGACTTAATACTTATAGAGCATACCATTTGAAAGCAGCAGAACACACATTCTTTTTCAAGTGCACATGAAACATTCTCCAGGATTTATCATATGCTGGGGCAAAAAGCAAACCTCAGTAAATTTAAGAAAATTCAAATCATATCAAGCATCTTTTCTGACCACAATACTATGAGAATAAAAATCAACTACAAGAAAAACATTGCAAAAAATGTGGAGGCTAAACAATATGTTACTAAACCAATGGATCACTGAAGAAATCAAAGGGGAAATAAAAAATACTTAGAGACAAAATAAAAATGGAAACACAAGGATCCAAAACCTATGGGATACAGCAAAAGCAGTTCTAAGACAGAAATTTACAGCAATACAAACTTACCTCCAGAACCAAGAAAAATCTCAAATAAACAACCAAACTCGACACCTAAAGCAACTAGAGAAAGAAGAACAAACAAAACCTAAAGTTAGTAGAAAGGAAGAGTCATAAAAGATCAGAGCAGAGATAAACTAAGAGAACAACAGAAAAGATCAATGAAGCTAAAAGCTAGTACTTTAAAAATATAAACAAAATTGATAAACCTTTAGTGAGACTCATAATGAAAAAAAAGGAGCAGGCCTAAATCAATAAAGTTAGAAATGAATACGTTACAAATGACTCCACACACATACAAAGGCCCATAAGAAACTACAACAGGCAACTCTATACCAATAAAATGGACAACCTAGCAGAAATGGACAAATTCTTAGAAAAGTACAATCTCCCCAGATTGAACCAGGAAGAAACAGAAAATATGAACAAACCAATTACAAGTACTGAAATTGAAACTATCATTTAAAAACTCCCAAGAAACAGAAGTCCAGGAATAGGTGGTTTCACTACTACAGCACAATTGCACTCAACTCACACGCTAGTAAAGTAATGCTCAAAATTCTCCAATCCAGGCTTCAACAGTACATGAACCGAGAACTTCCAGATGTTCAAGCTGGATTTAGAAAAGGCAGAGGATCAGTGATTAAATTGCCAACATCTGTTGGATAATAGAAAACGCAAGAGAGTTCCAGAAAAACATCTACTTCTGTTTTATTGACTATGCCAAAGCCTTTGACTGTGTGGATCACAACAAAATGTGGGAAACTCTTCAAAAGACAGGAATACCAGACCACCTTACCTGCCTCCTAAGAAATCTGTATGCAGGTCAAGAAGCAACAGTTAGAATCGGACATGAAACAATGGGAAAGGAGTACGTCAAGGCTGTATATTGTCACCCTGCTTATTTAACCTATACACAGAGTACACCATGTGAAATGCTGGGCTGGATGAAGCACAAGCTGGAATCAAGATTTCCAGGAGAAATATCAATAACTTCAGATATGCAGATGATACCACCGTTATGGCAGAAAGTGAAAAGGAACTGAAGTCTCTTGATGAAACTGAAAGAGGAGACTGAAAAATCTGGCTTCAAATTCAACATGCAAAATCTAAGATCGTGGCATCTGGTACCATTACTTCATGGCAATAGATGGGGAAACAATGGAAATAGTGAGAGACTTTATTTTCTTGGGTTCCAAAATCACTGCAGATGGTGACTGCAGCCATGAAATTAAAAGATGCTTGTTCCCTGGAAGAAAAGCTATGACCAACCTAGAGTGCATATTAAAAAGCAGAGACATACTTTGCCAACAAAGGTCTGTCTAGTCAAAGCTATGGTTTTTCCAGTAGTCATGAATAGATGTGAGTGTTGGACTGTAAAGAAAGTTGAACACTGAAGAATTGATGCTTTTGAATTGTGGTGCTGGAGAAGACTCTTGAGAGTCCCTTGGACTGCAAGGAGATCAAGCCAGTCAGTTGTAAAGGAAATCAGTCCTGAATATTCATTGGAAGGACTGATGCTGAAGCTGAAGCTCCAGTATTTTGGCCACCTGATGTGAGGAACTGATTCATTGGAAAAGACTCTGGTGCAGGAAAAGATAGAAGGCAGGAGGAGAAGGGGATGACAGAGGATGAGATGGTTGGATGGCATCACCGACTCGATGGAGATGAATTTGAGTAAGCTCCATGAGCTGGTGATGGACAGGGCAACCTGGCGTGCTGCAGTCAATGGGGTTGCAAACAGTCAAACACAACTGAATAATTGAACTGTTGAGGGAAAGTGAGTGAAGTCGCTCAGTTGTGTCTGACTCTTTGTGACCCCGTGGACTATAGCCCACCATGCTCCTCTGTCCATGGGATTTTCCTGGCAAGGGTACTGGAGTGGGTTGCCATTTCCTTCTCCAGAGGATCTTCCTGACCCAGGGATCGAACCCAGGTCTCCTGCATTGTAAGCAAGACGCTTTACTGTCTGAGCCACCAGGGAAGATAAGGGGAAAGAATCTAAAAAAGAATATGTATTTATATATGTATGTGTAACTGAATCACTGTGCTGTACATCTGCAACTAGCACTATAAATCAACTATACTTCAATAAAATTGATCATTGGGGTGGACACATAACTTTCTGAAAACACTAAAAGCCATTGAAATGCACACTTTAGAAGATGGATCGCTAGTATGACTTGTCAATTTTATCTCAATGAAGCATTTCAAAAAGAGAGAGAAAATGCTGCTAAGAAAAGGGAGGCAGAGATAAGGACAGACAGGGAGTATTCTTCAGAGAGTGCCTGAGTCACTGGCTCTAGATTTTATTCTGCATATTCCATCCTGCTCTTCCCAAATTTTACTTGTTGAGCCAATAAAATCCCAATACCTCCTTTTCCATTCTTCCATTTTCTTTTTTCTTGATTAGTCTAATTCAAGTTGGCCTTCTGCCATTGTTATAAGAGGAGTAGCAGTTATATTTCTAAGGCAGTGGTGCTGTGCCCTCTATCATGGGGACTCTGATCAAAAGGACCACAGGACTTTATACATGATGGATGCTTGATAAATGTTTATTAAACATTTCCAAACTTAAATGACAGAGTTTTCTTCATGGGGACTTGAGTCCAAAGATCCTCTTCTTTCAGCTCAGGTTGGTTTTCTTTGATACATTAATGCCAAATTATTTACAAAACTCTATCTGGAAAAGTTTTCTTGCATTCATAATTGCTCTTGAAAGAAAATGCAAACTTTCACCTATTGCCTTAAATTTATCTAAACTGTATTGATGGGCTAGTTGGTCTATTACTGAGTATTTCTGCGAGTCTCTAGGCAGTGGGCAGAGTTTTGAAAATGAAAGAATTTTTCCAAACCCAAGCAAATGTGATAATTGCAGGTCATAGTGGACAGCAGCATGCATGCATGCTGGCAACTGTGGTACCACTGGCCCAGTACAGGGCAGACTCTCTAGCAAAGACTTACACACACCCACTCACTTCCGTGTCTCCGCAAATACAGTTTGTGTTGCCACATATTCTTTTGCTATTTCTGGCCTATGAGGTCATTAAGAAAAAACTGCTAGTGAGTTTCTATTACAGCCATTCTAATATGTGATAAACATTCTGCTTGTGCAGCACAATGGTTACGTTTGAATTCCTTATGGACCACATGTATATCAGTGGTTCTCAAACTTGAGTGTGCGTTATAAATCACCTGGAGGGCCTGCTTGACACAGATCCCAGGACCCTATTTCTGGAGTTTCTGATTCAGAGACTGGGACCTGGGGACCCCACTTGGAGTGCCACTGAGATATAGTGTATGGTCGAATGCTTCATTTTTAACTGATGTTTAATTGACTTGTGAGTTATTTAATTTGATTATATAAATTGGAATGTGACCCAGTGACCTGGATGTGAAAGTTTCATAGCTCATTTCTAATTCATGAAACTCCAGTTTTAAATCAAATGATGATTATTTTAGTTTTCAAATGTTCCATTGCAAACATCCGTTTTTGTCCAGATCTTCAGTTGCTCTTTCCGTGTCGACTTAATCCCAATGTCATTATAATCTTTCTGGGACCATTGGAAATGTAAATTCCCAACTGGACAGGGTCTGGCAGAGAAAGGAGAGGAGGTGGGTAGAATGGCTGGATTCTAAACTACCAGCTGCACAGCTATCTAAAAATAAGCCCTCTAAGTCAAAAAGACTGGCTGAGAGATGAAAATGAGATGATTAAGAACATTTTGCAGAACTGCCTCTGAGGTATATAAGTCTTCATGTGACATTTCCTTATTTCCTTTCACAATCTGCTGAAATGCCTAAATACCAAACTTTCTGTGACTTCAAATAAAATTATGAGAAAGGGCAAGTCATCACAAGGGACAGAAGGAATTTCAGTGCTCAGCTTTAAAATGTGCTAAGATTATTAAGTCCTCCAAAAGAGCAGTATTATGTGCATATGTGGTATGTAGGAACCCAAGACATCTTTACATGCATGTATCTGTGTCATTTACTAGACTTTTGGGTATTACAAAATTGTTAATGGAATCTGTACAGAGAATGGCACATTGAGTGTACAGCTTGAATTTTTACAATCTGTACACATCTTTGAAATCAATATCCAGATAAAAGAAGACATTGCCATCTTCCCAGAATCCTCCCCATGTTCCCTCAAGTTACATTCTCCCCTGTTGGTAACCACTATCTAGTATTTTGATAGCATATATATTTGCCCTTTATTTCCTCTTTTAATTAAACAGAATCACACAGGGCATATATATATATTTTAATATTTGGCTTCTTCCTCGTTCTGAGCACAACGAAGCCCTAACACATTGTAAAACTTTAATGTTGTGATTTTAAAAAGTAATACCCCTGGTAAAGTAAAAAAACAATTTTCAAACAATGCCAAAAGATATAGAATAAAAACAAGTAGGTATGTGTGCTGTTTAGTGGTAGACAATTCGCCGTCACTGGTGTACAGCGTTCCATTGTGTAGGTATACCTCAATCTATTCATCCTCTCTACTGCTGATGGGCTTTTGGGTGATTTCCAGTTTGAGACTGTTATGAATAGAGCTATGGACTTTTTGAGCTTCCTAGGTGGTGCAGTGTAAAGAATCCACCTGCCAATGCAGGAGAACAAGAGACATGGGTTTGGTCCCTAGGTTGGGAAGATCCCCTGGAGGAGGGTACGGCAGTCCAATCCAGCGTTCTTGCCTGGAGAATCCCCATGGACAGAAGACTAGTGGGCTACAGTCCACAGGGTTGAAGAGAGTCGGACATGACTGAGCCCGCACACATCCTTCCATACTTGCCAATGTAGGAGACTGCCAGGGATGCAGAAGGAGATGCAGTTTCAATCCCTGGGTGGGGACGGTCCCCTGGAGGAGGAAATGGCAACCCCCTGCAGTACTCTTGTCTGGAGAATCCCTGGACAGAGGAGCCAGATGGGCTGCAGTCCATGGGATCACACAGAGCCAGACACAACTGAGTGACTGGCACACACGGATTTTTAATATACTTCTCCTGGTAAACACACGTATGTGCTTTTGTTGTTTTGAGGATGGACTGATAGGGCATAGATTGTGCATATGTTCAGCTTTAGTAGACACTGACAAGTCTTAGTAGTTTCTATAGGGGTTTTCCCATTGGAAACAAAAACATATAGAAGTTCTAGTTTCTCCACATTCTCAGAAATACCTGAGAAATTTTCATCTTACATTTTAGCCATTCTGTTGTCATGCAGAATTTATCCCACTGTGGGTTTAAATGTACATTTCATGATGACTAATGAAGATGAACACATTTTAAACTTGTTTTTTGGCCATTTAGACATATACCCTCTTTGGTGTTAGTATTGGTTTGAGCCTTTTGCCCATTTTTATTGATTAATAGAATTCTTTATATATTCAGGGTATGATTCCTTTGTCAGATATGTGTATTGTGAATATTACCTCCTACTAGTAATATATTTTTTCCACTCCTGTTTTTAAATTATCTTTTATTTTAAAAATAATTATCACTTTGGGTGCCTTGTTTTCGAAGGTTTTTTGTCTATTGCAAGTTTACAAAGATTTTCTTCTCTATTTCCTTCCAAGATTATTGTTTTATCTTTCATGTTAAAATCTGCAATCTTTGTGTAATTAATTTTTATCTGTGGTATGAAGTAGAAGTCAAAGTCCTTTTATTTTCTTGATGGGTATCGAGCACCATTTATTAAAAAGACCTTTTGCTTCATCTGAGTCTTTTATGGACCTGAAGGCCTTCTGTTGTTTACTTTTGCAATTTCTTATTCAAGATGGCTTTTGGATTTTTTTTTCTTCTTTGTTTTCATAAGCGTAATTCATGACTTTGGCCCCTTTACCTGAGGCCTCTGCCACAAACAACCTATTTGGCATCTCTGTTCCCATAAACTAGTTTCTACTCTGGTGCCTATTCTCATCTTATTGTTCTCATTAATTCTACGTTAATTTCCTAAGCAACATTTGCATCATATTAAATTAGTTAAAAGGTATACTCATTTTCCATGGCTGCTGTAAAAAATTGCCACAAACTCGGAGGCTGAAAACAACAGAAATTTATTCTCTCCCATTTCTGGAGGCTGTTAAGTCTACAATCAATATTAGTGGATAAAATCAAAGGTGTCAGCAGGGCCACACTCCTGCTGGAAGTTCTGGGAGAGAGTCTGTTCCTACTGTCTTCCAGCTTCTAGCAGTTACTGGCATTCCGTGGCTTGTGGCTACGTCACTGTGGCCTTTGAGCAGCATCTCCAAAACTCTCTGTGTTCTGTCTTCACGTGACCTCTTTTGTGTATGTGCTCAAATCTTTTTCTAAGCTCCTCTTACAAGGAAGCTTGTGGTTGCATTCGGGTCCTCTCCGACTCACCACCCCCCGCCATCCACGCCCATAAGCTGTCCTTCTCAGTCTTACTGAGTCAGGATCACCTGGGGTGACACTACAAAGGCCCTATCCACCGAGACCGGGCCTCTGCATTTTGCATTAGTTTTCCATGAGACTCTAAACACACTGAAGTTGGAGACCCAGTGAGAGGGACCCACTGTTGTATGATACCGTCAGGATATTGTCAGTACCTGCTACAGGGGTGTGCCGTGAGGCTGCAGAAGAGTTTCTCAGACTTGAGAGAGCATTGGAATCACCTGGGGACTTTGTTAAAATGAAGGTTCCTGCCTTCACTACTTGGAATTCTTATACTATGGGTCTGGGGTGAGGGCTCAGAAAGTGACATTTCATTATGAAGCAGATGTTGGGCTACCATTTACAGGGAAGTTGTTTGGAAGGGATTAACTCTTTGACTCCTGAACTGGTATTTGGGGGGAGAACAATACTTGAATGAGGAAGAGAAGAGAGAGACAAGAAAAGAGGGAAGAGAGGAGGGTGCAGGGCCTTCACAGTATGAGACAAAGCAGAGGAGTAGGAATCTAACCACCATTTTGGTTTTTGCAAAAAAAAAAAAAAGAGTATTCGGTTTGGCTGGTGCTCACATTGAAACTGGGAGGCAGGTCAAGGCAGCATCAGATAAGGTAGGTCCCAGCCTCAGCAATCAGGGGCCCTGACATATGAACTTCTCTGTACAGGTCAGAGCTGTGATGGTATGTTATCACTTCACATGTTCATTCTGAAGCACTCTGACTCCACTGGACACTCAAGTCTTCCCATCTGCCTGGTCACGAAAGCCCTACATCCTTATCGACACCCGCCTCCCTGAGGGGTTTTTAGAACTTTTGTTCTAGAACTTTGGGGCTCTTTTGGTGGCTCAGATGGTAAAAAATCCACCTGAAGTGCAGGAGACCTGGGTTTGATCGCTGGGTCAGGAAGATCCCCTGGAGAAGCGAACAGCAATCCACTCCAGCATTCTTGCCTAAAGAATTCCATGGACAGAGGAGCTTGGTGGGCTACAGTCCATGGGGTCGCAAAGAGTCGGATACAACTGAGCGACTCAGCACGCGTGCACATCGTAGATCTGAGTTGGTTCAAACTTCTTTCAGTTCCTCATGTGAGTACTACTTCATCACTGCTTCTTAAAACATGCCAGACAAGGAAAAGCATGTGCTCGGCTTGGCTGCTCACTCTCCCCTACCGCGTTCCTGGGCTGTTTATTGTCTATTACCCCTACACAGGCTTCCATGCTGCTGTTCAGCAAGGCAGCTTTTTCAGTTCTTCTGATGCAAAGTCTGGTCAAAGCAGGCTGAAGCCCAGAAGGCACTCAGTTTAAATTCCAGGCTGAGGAGTGGTAGCTGGAAAGTGGTTATTTATATATTCCTCAGCTTGGAATAGTAAAACATTTTAAAAGGTATGGTGTTTAATCATGTCTGAGCCTGAGGAATGCAGAGCTCCTGTGAGGAATTCTGCTTTGTAAGGATAAAAATAAGAAATTGGGAGCTTCTCCTGTCAAGCTTTCCAAAGTGTGTTTGAATCTCTCACCCAGTCTGTCCCGCTTTCTTTTCTTATAGTCTAATTTGTATTATGAAAAATTGTCCTTAAGACCCACATTCATTGTATCAAGACTTTGAGAATTCAACCTCCAAATCCTCTCACCATGCCGTGCAGGTCTCCCCTGTGTGTTTCCTAGGCAAAGAGAATAAATGCACATTTACTCCTCAAAGTGCATTGCTTGGCTGTATTTTGTATCAGGTAATTACCATTACTTTGGATTTCCTTTTCATTTACCATGGTCTGTCTTTAAGAGATAGGTAGTTTTCTTGATTCTCATATTAAGGGGGTAAATCCACCAACAAAAGGTGCTGAAAAGTAAGATGGCAAATTCTTTTTCCAGGAGACCAAGCTTATCAGTTCTGTCACATTCTTAGTCTCTCCTTACCCAGTGTCTGAGAATTTGATACTTGAACCTGATCTTCTCAAATTGCAATGCAATATATGGCAATTACATCATCTGAAGATCTTTCTAAAGGGGAACAACTATTTTTAAACAAGGACAATCCTGACCTTAAAAAATAGTATTATTTAGTATGCAAACTTTGGAATCAAATTTCAAGGCACTGTAGGGTCCAAGTACCATGTCAAACAGGTTTAACGTCAGACATGCAGGTTTGCACAAGGCAGTCTGAAAGGTTACATTCTAAATGACAGACCACTCACTTGAGCTGGGTCTGACACCCAGAATCAATGGAAGAAAAGGCTTTCATTGTCGGCGTCATAATTCACACTGTGTCTTGTAAATGAAACATTGCCTCCATAGAAAATAAGGAAAAGGAGTGTTGTTGATTATTTAATTTACTTCTCATAGAAACAAACATTTTTATTTTTGGACTGTCTGTAAATGTTACTGAGTCCTCCCCCGATTTCTTCATGCTTAAATGCCGTATCATATTCAACTTTATTTTGGGTTCACAATTCTCAGCCAAACTTCCCTTGTGGAGTAAGAGAGACATGATATTGAGAAATCATAAAAGAAGAATGATATTCAAGGCCCAGGTATATTCAGCATTAGTCAAAACTTCATTAAAATGCAGTTTCCAGTTTGGGGTCACTGCAGTTTATGATAACATGAAACACAAAAATAAGTCAAGTGGTGGACAACCGAACCTACAAGACTATGTCAGAGGAATAAAAATATACATGTACACTAAATAGATAGTTGTGGAATGTTAGAAAGCTGTAGAGTATTTAGAGAGTTTCGAGTTCAACAGCCACTGTCTATTTCTACTACCACTGTTTTGCACATAATGAAACAGAGATACAGAGATGTAGAATTCATACAGAGATGATGAATTCTGTGCTTAAGTGGGAGTTGAACTGGGACCACAGCCCAGCACTCCTGACCTCTGATTTAATGCAGTTTCCACTAAGGTAAAAGGAGTGATTTAATGACAGAGGTCTCTGGATGAATTGATCTATGTGACTTCCTAATCCCTTAGCTACTGCCTTGGTTTCTTCAAAGTAGGAAATGTGCTTTGCCTTCTGTCATCTTCTACTATGAGAACCAGGCATGCATGCTCAGTTGTTCAGCTGTGTCTGACTCTTTGCGACCCCACAGATTGTAGCCTGTCAGGCTCCTCTGTCCATGGAATTTTCCAGGCAAGAATACTGGAATGGCTTGCCATTTCCTCCTCCAGGAAACCTTCCTGACCCAGGGATCACACTGGCGTCTCCTTCTGCATTTCAGGTAAATTCTTTACCTCTGAGCCACTGGGGGAGACTATTTGAACCATGTGGACATGAATTCCTGTTGAATGTGTATGTGCAAATCATTCTTGATGATTTTGAAGGACGAAAAGATGAGATATTTTGTTCCTCATCAGGAAATCCTTGACTTATACTACCTAATGTGGGTGTAGAGGCCCTATACTCTACATTTGAAGAGAGAATAGAAAATCATCAGTTCTGACTTAGCTGGCACCCACTCTCTGAAGCAAATGCTAGTGTGTGATTTCTTAAGATTCTCTCTAGATCTAGGAGCTTGCAAGTCTGGTCTTACTTCTGGCTCACTCTTCATTTCTCTCCATACCCAAGCAAAGCCCTTACATGAACCCCTTAGATCCTGTTACGGACTGAACTCTGTCTCCTCTACGTTCATACAAGGAAATCTTAATTTCTCTTTGACTATTTGGAGACAGGACTTTGAAGAAGGTAATTAAGGTTAAACGAGGTCATAAGGGTAAGGAATTAATCAGATATGCCTGCTGAGAAAATGACACCAGAGAACATGCTTTGTCTGTATATGCAGAGAGAAGGGACCGCATGAGG